>NC_057810.1:439765878-439795680 GCF_018294505.1 Triticum aestivum | reverse complement strand
TGGATGAACAGGACCCCGATCTTTCGAGCCGGTTAGGGGTGGATGAACAGGCCCCCGTGGTAGTAGAGGCCGTTGCCGCTGGATGAACAGGACCCCGATCATTCGAGCCGGTTAGGGGTGGATGAACATGACCCCATGGTGGGCTAGATGAACAAGACCCCGGGGAGGGCTGGTTGAACAGTAGTCGGTGGAGGGATGGATGAACAGTAGCCCGTGGAGGGGTGGTTGAACATGACCCCGTGGAGAGGACAGGTTGAACAGTAGCCCTTGGAGGAGCGGTGGAGGCTGAATGAACAGGAGCCCATGGATGAACAGTCACAGGTGGAGGCTGGAGGAGGTCGACGGTGGATGAACAATAGCCTGTGGAGGCTGGAGGAGGTCCGTGGTGGAGATGAACAGTAGCCCGTGGAGTCCCGTTTTGCGGTACGCCAAACCCCTCCTGATGAATAGGACTCCCTTTCGACCATAGGCAGTCGAAGAGAAGTCCGTTTCCTCTGTTTTACGGTACGCCACCCCCCCGATCAACAGCACCCCGTTTCAACCGTAGGAGCTCAAATAGAAGTCTATTTCCTCCGTTTTATGGTACGCCAGAACCTTCCTGATGAACAGGACCCCGTTTCGACCATATGCGGTCGAACACAAGGCCGGTTTCCTCCATTTTGTGGTACGCCAGACCCCGTTCCAGCTTTTCCGTCCAAGCTAGTAGGCTCCCATTGAACATGACCCCTTCCAACCCAGTCTGTTGCCTCCCGATGAACATGACGCGTTCCGACCCAGTCCTTGGCTCTCGATGAACACGACGCTGTTTCATCTGTTTTGACCCAGCAGGTTGGTTGCCGATGAACAGGACGTCATCGCTACCTCTCCATGTACACGAGCCCTGGTCGTACGTATGCGCGAGTAGGCGTTTGAGACCCCGCCCGTATGTACGTACATGGCCGTATTTACTTTCTTGCACCCTAGCTATACATACATGTACATGCTCTATCCGCGCCTCTACTACGACATGTGCCCTTCCTTACTCGGCCACGGTTCATCGCTGTAGCCTGCAGACAGACCGATCGACCAGTACGTACGTACACATTCGTGACCAGAATGACAACACTATGTACGCTTCGACCAGGTGGGTCCCGACTTTCAGGGAGGATAAGGAGGCACTTCCTTGCGTGCGAAGATGTAGCTGGTGGGTCCTAGCAGTCAGGGGGGAAATGTTTTTTTTCGTGAAATACGGTGGCCCGTCCGGTGGGTCCCTGCTGTCAGGTGGAGGAATCATTATTTTGCACGTAATAAGGAGGCATTTCCTTGTGTGCAGTCGTGGACCCAGCTGTCAACCTCTCCACATACAGTCCACTTTCGATGGATGTCGTTCGTTGACCATGTTGACCACGCCACGCCGAGAGCACCCGGGCGATGGACGATGGCGAGGCCTAGGAAGGGGACGACGCGGAGCCGGGGAAGACGCGACAATCGATGCCCACACTGAGGGGAGTACGAACTGGTCGGCTATGGGGTGAGGCTGACATCGCCGGAAAATAACAGGATGTGTAGGTGGGTAGAGGGATGGCCTGGCGGCAACACAGCCGACCACGGGAGGAGGGAGCAGGCAGTCCCGCCGGCGCTGGTTTGGGCGGCTGGAGCAACAAGATCAGGGATTGAAGAAGCACGGCGGCCGTTCGATGGACATCCAACAGTCACTGTTCTATGTTGACTAAGTTGACAAAGCCTTGCGTACGCGTCAATTTTTTTAGGACATCATCATCATCAACCTAGTAGACCCGGAAGTCAGCCTCCAAATCTACGGAAAACAACATATTGCCCATTAGCCATTATTTTCAATAATTTACAACCCATTTGCTAATTCTTAAGGATATTTTGAAGCCCATATTCTTTTTGTTAGCATTACAAACCATATATTCTGGGCACTCCTAAAAAATTCAATGAAATTTTGCATATTTCGGTGGGGTCCGAACTCTTTTAATCACGAAATTTTGAGTCATGTTAAAAATATTAAAAAAAATGCAAAATAAAATTTTAAAAAAATCTCCGCAAAAAATGAATGAAATTTAAAATATTTACTAGCGAGATGCCCGTGCGTCGCACGGAACATCAAGATGCATTGTATGAGTAGTTTATCTTGTGGGAGAAAAGGATGAACGAGGGAAGGTCGTATCTGCAAATGTGGAGAGGAGTGCCGGTAAATTGTCGTAGTTTCCTTCCTATTCGTTAGATATAGATCGGACGACCTATATTGCAGGATGGCAGGCACACCATCATCACCAACTCTGCTTTTTATAAGAGTAGAGAAATCCAGAAAAAACGATATTTTAATGTAATTGTCGGTTGGCTTTGGTTTAAAAATTTATAGCCCATTTCTTACAACTTATAGCCCATTTTCTGGGGAAGCCCATTTCTTACTACTTACATCCCTCCTCGTCTTGAAAGATTTGCTGCCCACCAGGGCTGGGAAAAGCAAGTAGGCCTCAGTTGGGTATTCTCCAAAAACAAATAACTGGGCTAGCCATTTCCAGAAAGAAAAAAGATATCAACTGGGCTCGTCATGTGCTTAAATAAAAGCGTAAGCGTGGGCTAGATGGGCCACAACCCCCGCACAACGCGCAGTTGAGCTCCGTCTCTAAAACTAAAAAATAACTGGGCGAGCTGCTGTGTCCCTGGTGCTATCCGCTCGTTGTGTAATTTTCTCATTTATTGACTACATTGACAATGGCATGGGACCTAGGTTTCAAACAGTTAGGAGGAAGTATATTTTTGGCTTGTAATAACGAGGCACCTGCTTGCGTAATGCAATGACCCTGGTGGGTCCCTACTGTCAGCCTCTCCATGTATAGTCATCTCCCGATTCCTCTTGATTGTTGACCATGTTGACAAGTCCAGACGATGGCGGCCACAACGAGTGAACCAAGGCGGAGAACGACGGTGAGGCCTCAGATGGGAAAAAACATGAGTCATGGAAGATGCGACAGTGTAGTGGCAGGCAGAGGGGAGTACGAGGGCAACAACATGCAACTCAAGCTTACAAACGGTACAAAAAGCTCCTCCTGCTGCCCGCGCCCCCGCGTCGCGACCGACTGCTACGTCTTGAGCTTGCGTTGGTTTTCCTTGAAGAGGAGAGGGTGATGCAGCAAAGTGTAGCGTAAGTATTTCCCTCAGTTTCGAGAACCAAGGTATCAATCCAGTAGGAGGCTCCTCAAAAGTCCCACACACCTACACAAACAAACTGAGAACTCGCAACCAACGCAATAAAGGGGTTGTCAATCCCTTCACGGCCACTTGCGAAAGTGAGATCTAATAAAGATAATATGATAAGATAGATATATTTTTGGTATTTTTGATATAGATGCAAAAAGTAAAGATGCAAATAAAGTAGATGGAAAGCAAATATGATAAGAGATAGACCCGGGGGCCATAGGTTTCACTAGAGGCTTCTTTCAAGATAGCATAAGTATTATGGTGGGTGAACAAATTACTGTCGAGCAATTGATAGAAAAGCGCATAGTTATGAGATTATCTAGGCATGATCATGTATATAGGCATCACGTCCATAACAAGTAGACCGACTCCTGCCTGCATCTACTACTATTACTCCACACATCGACCGCTATCCAGCATGCATCTAGAGTATTAAGTTCATAAGAACAGAGTAACACATTAAGCAAGATGACATGATGTAGGGGGATAAACACATGCAATATGATATAAACCCCATCTTGTTATCCTCGATGGCAACAATACAATACGTGTCTTGCAACCCTTTCTGTCACTGGGTAAGAACACCGCAAGATTTAACCCAAATCCAAGCACTTCTCCCATGGCAAGAAAGACCAATCTAGTAGGCCAAACCAAACTGATAATTCGAAGAGACTTGCAAAGATAACTCAATCATACATAAAAGAATTCAGAGAAGATTCAAATATTATTCATAGATAAACTTGATCATAAACCCACAATTCATCGGATCTCGACAAACACACCGCAAAAAGAGTTTACATCGAATAGATCTCCACAAGAGAGGGGGAGAACATTGTATTGAGATCCAAAAAGAGAGAAGAAGCCATCTAGCTAATAACTATGGACCCGTAGGTCTGTGGTAAACTACTCACAACTCATCGGAGGGGCAAGGATGTTGATGTAGAGGCCCTCCGTGGTTGCTTCCCCCTCCGGCAGATTGCCGGCAAGGGCTCCAAGATGGGATCTCGCAGATACAGAAGGTTACGGCGGTGGAAATTGTGTTTCGTGGTGCTCCTGGATGTTTTCGGGGTACGTAGGTATATATAGGAGGAAGAAGTACGTCGGTGGCCGCCCGAGGGGCCCACGAGATAGGGGGCGCACCCTACAGGGGGGCGCCCTCCTATCTCGTGGGGCCCTCGGAGGCTTCTTGACTTGCACTCCAAGATCTCTGGATCAGATTTGTTCCAAAAATAACGCTCCCGAAGGTCTCATTCCATTTGGACTCCGTTTGATATTCCTTTTCTTCGAAATACTGAAATAGGCAAAAAAAATAGCAATATGGGCTGGGCCTCCGGTTAGTAGGTTAGTCCCAAAAATGATATAAATGTGTAAAATAAAGCCCATAAACATCCAAAAGGGGTAATATAATAGCATGGAACAATCAAAAATTATAGATACGTTGGAGACGTATCAAGCATCCCCAAGCTTAATTCCTGCTCGTCCTCGAGTAGGTAAATGATAAAAAAGAAATTTTTGGTGTGGAATGCTACCTAGCATAATTCATAATGTAATTTTCTTTATTGTGGCATGAATGTTCACATCCAAATGAATACAAAATAAAAGTTCATATTGACATAAGAAATAGTAATACTTCAAGCATACTAATCAAAGTAATCATGTCTTCTCAAAATAACATGGCTAAAGAAAGTTATCCCTACAAAATCATATAGTCTGGCTATGCTCTATCTTCATCACACAAAGTATTTAATCATGCCCAACCCCCATGACAAGCCAAGCAATTGTTTCATACTTTAATAATCTCAAACTTTTTCAAATTTCACGCAATACATGAGCGTGAGCCATGGACATAGCACTATATGTGGAATAGAATGGTGGTTGTGGAGAAGACAAAAAGGAGAAGATAGTCTCACATCAACTAGGCGTATCAACGGGCTATGGAGATGCCCATTAATAGATATCAATGTGAGTGAGTAGGGATTGCCATGCAACGGATGCACTAGAGCTATAAATATATGAAAGATCAATAAAAGAAACTAAGTGGGGTGCATCCAACTTGCTCGCTCACGAAGACCTAGGGCACTTTTGAGGAAGCCCATCATTGGAATATACAAGCCAAGTTCTATAATGAAAAAATCCCACTAGTATATGAAACTGACAACATATGAGACTCTCTATCATGAAGATCATGGTGCTATTTTGAAGCACAAGTGTGGAAAAAGAGATAGTAGCATTATCCCTTCTCTCTTTTTCTCTCATTTTTTATTTTTTATATTTTTATTTTTTTTCTCTTTGGCCTATCTTTTTTCTTCTTTGGCCTTTCTCTTTTTTTCTTCTTCTTTTTTTTTTCTTTTTGTAAAGTCCGAAGTCTCATCCCGTCTTGTGGGGGAATCATAGTCTTCATCATCCTTTCCTCACTAGGACAATGCTCCAATAATGAAGATCATCACACTTTAAAGGATTTACAACTCAAAGCTAGAACAAGATATGACTCTATATGAATGCCTCCGGTGGTGTACCGGGATACGCAATGAATCAAGAGTGACATGTATGAAAATTATGAAGGTGGCCTTGCCACAAATACGATGTCAACTACATGATCATGCAAAAAGCGATATGACAAAAGTAATGTGTGTCATATGAACGGAACGGTGGAAAGTTGCATGGCAATATATCGCGGAATGGCTATGGAAATGCCATAATAGGTAGGTATGGTGGCTGTTTTGAGGAAGGTAAATGGTGGGTGTATGGTATCGGTGAAAATTGCACGGTACAAGAGAGGCTACCAATGGTGGAAGGGTGAAAGAGTGCGTATAATCCATGGACTCAACATTAATCAAAAGAACTCATATACTTGTTGCAAAAATTTAGAAGTCATCAAAAACCAAAGTACTACGCGCATGCTCCTAGGGGGATATATTGGTAGGAAAAGACCATCGCTCGTCCCCAACCGCCACTCATAAGGAAGACAATCAATAAATAAAATTGTGCTCCAACTTCATCACAAAGTGGTTCACCATACGTGCATGTTACGGGAATCACAAGCTTCTACACAAGCATTCTTTAAATTCATAATCACCCAACTAGCATGACTTTAATATCACTACCTCCATATCTCAAAACAATTATCAAGTATCAAATTGATCATAGCATCCAATTCACTTTCTATGATAGTTTTTATTATACCCAACTTGGATGCTCATCATTCTAGGACCAACTTTATGATCATAGCAAGTAACATGCTGTTCTAAAAGACTCTCAAAATGATATAAGTGAAGTATGAGAGACTAGCAATTTCTTCAAAATTAAGACACCACCGTGCTCTAAAAGATATAAGTGAAGCACTAGAGCAAAAACTATCAGGCTCAAAAGATATAAGTGAAGCACATAGAGTATTCTAGCAAATTCTAATCAAATAGGCTTCTCCCAAAAGGTGTGTGCAGCAAGGATGATTGTGGTAAACTAAAAAGCAAATACTAATATAATACACGACGCTCCAAGCAAAACACATATCATGTAGCGAATAAAAATATAGCTCCAAGTAAAGTTACCAATGAACAAAGACGAAAGAGGGGATGCCTTCCCGGGGCATCCACAAGCTTAGGCTTTTGGCTATTCTTGAATATCTTGGGGTGCCATGGGCATCCCCAAGCTTAGGCTCTTGCCACCCTTTATTCCATAGTCCATAAAAGCTTTACCCAAAACTTGAAAACTTCACAACACGAAACTTAATAGGAAATCTTATAAGCTCCGTTAGTGAAAGAAAACAAAACCACCACATAAGGTACTGCAATGAACTCATTCTTTATTTATATTGGTGTTAAACCTACTGTATTCCAACTTTTTGGTATTTTTGATATAGATGCAAAAAGTAAAGATGCAAATAAAGTAGATGGAAAGCAAATATGATAAGAGATAGACGCGGGGAGCATAGGTTTCACTAGAGGCTTCTCTCAAGATAGCATAAGTATTACGGTGGGTGAACAAATTACTGTCGAGCAATTGATAGAAAAGCGCATAGTTATGAGATTATCTAGGCATGATCATGTATATAGGCATCACATCCATAACAAGTAGACCGACTCCTGCCTGCATCTACTACTATTACTCCACAGATCGACCGCTATCCAACATGCATCTAGAGTATTAAGTTCATAAGAACAGAGTAACGCATTAAGCAAGATGACATGATGTAGGGGGATAAACACATGCAATATGATATAAACCCCATCTTGTTATCCTCGATGGCAACAATACAATACGTGTCCTGCAACCCATTCTGTCACTGGGTAAGAACACCGCAAGATTGAACCCAAATCTAAGCACTTCTCCCATGGCAAGAAAGACCAATCTAGTTGGCCAAACCAAACTGATAATTCGAAGAGACTTGCAAAGATAACTCAATCATACATAAAAGAATTCAGAGAAGATTCAAATATTATTCATATATAAACTTGATCATAAACCCACAATTCATCGGATCTCGACAAACACACCGCAAAAAGAGTTTACATCGAATAGATCTCCACAAGAGAGGGGGAGAACATTGTATTGAGATCCAAAAAGAGAGAAGAAGCCATCTAGCTAATAACTATGGACCCGTAGGTCTGTGGTAAACTACTCCCAACTCATCGGAGGGGCAAGGATGTTGATGTAGAGGCCCTCCGTGGTTGCTTCCCCCTCCGGCAGATTGCCGGCAAGGGCTCCAAGATGGGATCTCGCGGATACAGAAGGTTACGGCGGTGGAAATTGTGTTTCGTGGTGCTCCTGGATGTTTTCAGGGTACGTAGGTATATATAGGAGGAAGAAGTACATCGGTGGCCGCCTGAGGGGCCCACGAGATAGGGGGCGTGCCCTACAGGGGGGCGCCCTCCTATCTCGTGGGGCCCTCGGAGGCTTCTTGACTTGCACTCCAAGATCTCCGGATCAGATTTGTTCCAAAAATAACGCCCCCGAAGGTCTCATTCCATTTGGACTCCGTTTGATATTCCTTTTCTTCGAAATACTGAAATAGGCAAAAAAACAGCAATATGGGCTGGGCCTCCGGTTAGTAGGTTAGTCCAAAAAATGATATAAATGTGTAAAATAAAGCCCATAAACATCCAAAAGGGGTAATATAATAGCATGGAACAATCAAAAATTATAGATATGTTGGAGACGTATCAAGCATCCCCAAGCTTAATTCCTGCTCGTCCTCGAGTAGGTAAATGATAAAAAAGAACTTTTTGATGTGGAATGCTACCCAGCATAATTCATAATGTAATTTTCTTTATTGTGGCATGAATGTTCACATCCAAATGAATACAAAATAAAAGTTCATATTGACATAAGAAATAGTAATACTTCAAGCATATTAATCAAAGTAATCATGTCTTCTCAAAATAACATGGCTAAAGAAAGTTGTCCCTACAAAATCATATAGTCTGGCTATGCTCTATCTTCATCACACAAAATATTTAATCATGCACAACCCCCATGACAAGCCAAGCAATTGTTTCATACTTTAATAATCTCAAACTTTTTCAACTTTCATGTAATACATGAGCGTGAGCCATGGACATAGCACTATATGTGGAATAGAATGGTGGTTGTGGAGAAGACATAAAGGAGAAGATAGTCTCACATCAACTAGGCGTATCAACGGGCTATGGAGATGCCCATTAATAGATATCAATGTGAGTGAGTAGGGATTGCCATGCAACGGATGCACTAGAGCTATAAATATATGAAAGATCAATAAAAGAAACTAAGTGGGGTGCATCCAACTTGCTCGCTCACGAAGACCTAGGGCACTTTTGAGGAAGCCCATCATTGGAATATACAAGCCAAGTTCTATAATGAAAAATTCCCACTAGTATATGAAACTGACAACATATGAGACTCTCTATCATGAAGATAATGGTGCTATTTTGAAGCACAAGTGTGGAAAAAGAGATAGTAGCATTGTCCCTTCTCTCTTTTTCTCTCATTTTTTATTTTTTTTATTTTTCTTTTTTTCTCTTTGGCCTATCTTTTTTTTTCTTTGGCCTTTCTCTTTTTTTTTCTTCTTTTTTTTCTTTTTGTAAAGTCCGAAGTCTCATCCCGACTTGTGGGGGAATCATAGTCTTCATCATCCTTTCCTCACTAGGACAATGCTCTAATAATGAAGATCATCACACTTTTATGGATTTACAACTCAAAGCTAGAACAAGATATGACTCTATATGAATGCCTCCGGTGGTGTACCGGGATACGCAATGAATCAAGAGTGACATGTATGAAAATTATGAAGGTGGCCTTGCCACAAATACGATGTCAACTACATGATCATGCAAAAAGCGATATGACAAAAGTAATGTGTGTCATATGAACGGAACGGTGGAAAGTTGCATGGCAATATATCGCGGAATGGCTATGGAAATGCCATAATAGGTAGGTATGGTGGCTGTTTTGAGGAAGGTAAATGGTGGGTGTATGGTACTGGCGAAAATTGCATGGTACAAGAGAGGCTAGCAAATGGTGGAAGGGTGAAAGAGTGCGTATAGTCCATGGACTCAACATTAATCAAAAGAACTCATATACTTGTTGCAAAAATTTAGAAGTCATCAAAAACCAAAGTACTACGCGCATGCTCCTAGGGGGATAGATTGGTAGGAAAAGACCATCGCTCATCCTCGACCGCCACTCATAAGGAAGACAATCAATAAATAAAATTGTGCTCCAACTTCATCACAAAGCGGTTCACCATACGTGCATGTTACGGGAATCACAAGGTTCAACACAAGCATTCTTTAAATTCATAATCACCCAACTAGCATGACTTTAATATCACTACCTCCATATCTCAAAACAATTATCAAGCATCAAATTGATCATAGCATCCAATTCACTTTCTATGATAGTTTTTATTATACCCAACTTGGATGCTCATCATTCCAGGACCAACTTTATGATCATAGAAAATAACATGCTGTTCTAAAAGACTCTCAAAATGATATAAGTGAAGCATGAGATACTAGCAATTTCTTCAAAATTAAGACACCACCGTGCTCTAAAAGATATAAGTGAAGCACTAGAGCGAAAACTATGAGGCTCAAAAGATATAAGTGAAGCACATAGAGTATTCTAGCAAATTCTAATCAAATAGGCTTCTCCCAAAAGGTGTGTACAGCAAGGATGATTGTGGTAAACTAAAAAGCAAATACTAATATAATACACGACGCTCCAAGCAAAACACATATCATGTAGCGAATAAAAATATAGCTCCAAGTAAAGTTACCAATGAACAAAGACGAAAGAGAGGATGCCTTCCCAGGGCATCCCCAAGCTTAGGCTTTTGGCTATTCTTGAATATCTTGGGGAGCCATGGGCATCCCCAAGCTTAGGCTCTTGCCACCCTTTATTCCACAGTCCATAAAAGCTTTACCCAAAACTTGAAAACTTCACAACACAAAACTCAACAGGAAATCTTATAAGCTCCGTTAGTTAAAGAAAACAAAACCAAGACATAAGGTACTGCAATGAACTCATTCTTTATTTATATTGGTGTTAAACCTACTGTATTCCAACTTTTTGGTATTTTTGATATAGATGCAAAAAGTAAAGATGCCAATAAAGTAGATGGAAAGCAAATATGATAAGAGATAGACCCGGGGGCCATAGGTTTCACTAGAGGCTTCTCTCAAGATAGCATAAGTATTATGGTGGGTGAACAAATTACTGTCGAGCAATTGATAGAAAAACGCATAGTTATGAGATTATCTAGGCATGATCATGTACATAGGCATCACGTCCATAATAAGTAGACCGACTCCTGCCTACATCTACTACTATTACTCCACACATCGACCGCTATCCAACATGCATCTAGAGTATTAAGTTCATAAGAATAGAGTAACGCATTAAGCAAGATGACATGATGTAGAGGGATAAATACATGCAATATGATATAAACCCCATCTTGTTATCCTCGATGGCAACAATACAATATGTGTCTTGCAACCCTTTCTGTCACTGGGTAAGAACACCGCAAGATTGAACCCAAAGCTAAGCACTTCTCCCATGGCAAGAAAGACCAATCTAGTAGGCCAAACCAAACTGATAATTCTAAGAGACTTGCAAAGATAACTCAATCATACATAAAAGAATTCAGAGAAGATTCAAATATTATTCATAGATAAACTTGATCATAAACCCACAATTCATCGGATCTCGACAAACACAGCACAAAAAGAGTTTACATCGAATAGATCTCCACAAGAGAGGGGGAGAACATTGTATTGAGATCCAAAAAGAGAGAAGAAGCCATCTAGCTAATAACTATGGACCCCTAGGTCTGTGGTAAACTACTCACAACTCATCGGAGGGGAAAGGATGTTGATGTAGAGGCCCTCCGTGGTTGCTTCCCCCTCCGGCAGATTGCCGGCAAGGGTCCAAGATGGGATCTCGCGGATACAGAAGGTTACAGCGGTGGAAATTGTGTTTCGTGGTGCTCCTAGATGTTTTCGGGGTACGTAGGTATATATAGGAGGAAGAAGTACGTCGGTGGCCGCCCGAGGGGCCCACAAGACAGGGGGCGCGCCCTACAGGGGGGGCGCCCTCCTATCTCGTGGGGCCCTCAGAGGCTTCTTGACTTGCACTCCAAGCTCTGTGGATCAGATTTGTTCCAAAAATAACGCTCCCGAAGGTTTCATTCCGTTTGGACTCCGTTTGATATTGCTTTTCTTCGAAATACTGGAATAGGCAAAAAATAGCAATATGGGCTGGGCCTCCGGTTAGTAGGTTAGTCCCAAAAATAATATAAATGTGTAAAATAAAGCTCTTAAACATCCAAAAGGGGTAATATAATAGCATGGAACAATAAAAAATTACAGATACGTTGGAGACGTATCACCGACCCCCTGTTGCTGCTCTACATCACCAGAGCCACCCTTCGCTGGCGCCGCTCGCCGTTGACCGCCCGCAGTGCCCTCGCCACGGCCTCGTCTCTGGCCGTCGCCCCCTGTCGTCCTGGGCAAGCGCCCAAACGGGCTGGGCATCATCGCCCGCTAGCACCCGCCCCGCGGTGGCCCTCTAGGCCACTGACTAGGGGGTCCCATGCCCCTGTTAAGTAAAAAAAGGGATAAAAAAGAATAATAAATAAATTAATTAATTTAATAATTCATTAACTTAACTAATGTCGCTTAATTAACCAATTAACTATCTAATTAGCCTAACTAAACTTGTTAGTTAACTAGACAGTCAATGACAGGGGCCCCACCCCCTGTTGACCAGTCAAAGTTTGACTGGTCAACTGGGTCCCCCTGGTCCCACATGTCAGCCAGTGTACAATTTTTGTGTACACTGTGCTGGGTACATCTAGCAATCTAACATTAATTTTGAATTAAAATAAATTAGAAAATGAATTAAAACTTTGGAAATTAATATAAAATAATCCGTAGTTCGGATGTGAACACTTTGTACATGAAAGTTGCTCAGAACAACGAGATGAATCCGAATACGCAGCCCATTCATCAGCCACACATCCCTAGCATAGTGAACCTGTAACTTTCCCCCTCCGGTTCATCTGCCCGAAAACGCGAAACACCGGGAATACTTTCCCGGTTGTTTCCCCCCTTCGTCGGTATCACCTACTGCCGCGTTAGTGCACACCTAGCATCGCTCATTCTCACGTCACGCATTGTCATGCTTATGTTTGCATTGTATTTATTGTTTCTTCCCCCTCTTCTCTCCGATATACTACGAGACCGACGCTGCTGCCTTCCCGTTCAACTACGGAGTTGACGACCCCTCCTTCTTGCCAGAGCGACCAGGCAAGCCCCCCCCCTTGATCACCAGATATCTCCTATTCTACTCTATACTGCTTGCATTAGAGTAATGTAGCATGTTACTGCTTTCCATTAATCCTATTTTGATGCATAGCCTGTCCTTGCTACTACTGTTGTTACCTTTACCTGCAATCCTAAATGCTTAGTATAGGATGCTAGTTTTCCATCAGTGGCCCTACACTCTTGTTCGTCTGCCATGCTATGCTACTGGGCCGTGATCACTTCGGGAGGTGATCACGGGCATATGCTATATACTTTATACTGTTACATTACTTATGATATTGTTCGGAGATGGGGGCTGAAGGGGCAGGTGGCTCCATCCCGGTAGAGGTGGGCCTGGGTTCCCGACGGTCCCGACTGTTACTTTGAGGCGAAGTGAAAGGGTAGGTTGAGACTGGCTAGGTGAGAGGTGGGCCTGGCCCTGGTCGGCGTCCGCGGTTACTTTAAATAACCCGCCTAACGAGATCTTGGTATTTGATCTGAGTCTGGCCACTAGCCTATACGCACTAACCAACTACGCGGGAACAGTTATGGGCACTCGACGTCTTGATATCAGCCAAAGCCTTCGTGACGTCAGCGACTGAGCGGCGCGCGCCGGATTGGACCGTAAGCCTGCTCTTGTATTAAGGGGGCTAGGTCTTCTTCCAGCCGCCGACGCAACATGCAGGTGTGCAATGGGCGATGGGCCGAGACCCCTGCATGCATAGGATTTAGACCGGCGTGCTGACCTCTCTGTTGTGCCTAGGTGGGGCTACGACGTGTTGATCTTCCGAGGCCAGGCATGACCCAGGAAAGTGTGTCCGGCCAGAGGGGATCGAGCGTGTTGGGTAATGTGGTGCACCCCTGCAGAGAAGTTTATCTATTCAAATAATCGTGATCTTCGGTAACAGGACGACTTGGAGTTGTACCTTGACCGTATGACAACTAGAACCGAATACTTAATAAAACACACCCTTCCAAGTGCTAGATACAACCCGGTGATCGCTCTCTCATAGGTCGACGAGGAGAGGATCGTCGGGTAGGATTATGCTATGTGATGCTACTTGGAGGACTTCAATCTACTCTCTTCTACATGCTGCAAGACAGAGGCTGCCTGAAGCGTAGTCTTCGATAGGACTAGCTATCCCCTCTTATTCTGGCATTCTGCAGTTCAGTCCACCGACATTGCCTCTTTACACATAACCATGCATATGTGGTGTAGATCCTTGCTTGCGAGTACTTTGGATGAGTACTCACGGTTGCTTTCTCCTCCTTTTCCCCCCTTTCCTTTCTACCTAGTTGTCGCAACCAGATGCTGTAGCCCAGGAGCCAGACGCCACCGTCGACGACGACTCCTACTACACCGGAGGTGCCTACTACTACGTGTAGGCCGCTGACGACGACCAGGAGTAGTTTAGGAGGATCCCAGGCAGGAGGCCTGCGCCTCTTTCGATCTGTATCCTAGTTTGTGCTAGCCTTCTTAAGGAAAACTTCTTTAACTTATGTCTGTACTGAGATATTGTTGCTTACGCTGACTCGTCTATGATCGAGCACTTGTATTCGAGCCCTCGAGGCCCTTGGCTTGTATTATGATGCTTGTATGACTTATTTTATTTTTAGAGGTGTTGTGATATCTTCCCATGAGTCTCTGATCTTGATCGTACATGTTTGTGTGTATGATTAGTGTACGATTGAATCGTGGGCGTCACAAGTTGGTATCAGAGCCGACTGCCTGTAGGAATCCCCTTTCGAACTCCTTGGCCGAAGTTGAGTCTAGATGCCTAAAACTGTTTTACTAACTTGGCTGTGTGGCTTACGGGCCCACGTCATCATTGGGTGGTATTATGATATTTTACTCCTCGACCTTTACTCTAAGACTCTAATCTCTCTTCTATTCGGGTTAAATGATTTTACTAAATCTGACTCTAGGTTCTCGTAACTACTTTCTCCCGGAGAGCCCCTTCAGTCTAGATGATTGCCTGCTGCACCAGAAAAATTTGAAGATACTCTCCGATGTTTCCCCGAGACCCTTGTGCCCTTTGCCGTTGCAATTCCCCTTCCATCGTAAACCCTTATGGATAACTACATGCACTTGACATTCTTACATTCATCCCCAGTTGGTCTTGTTATTACAAGATACCCTGTAATACTCGCCGTTGTTCCAGGAATCCCTTGTGCCACTACCTTGCGGTTCCTTGCCACAAAAATATCCCTACGATTTGTTTCTTCACACTTATCACGGAACCGTTCATTACTAGTTGTTCATAGGATTCACTAGATACGTTGAAATACTACCCGATCTTCCGGTAATCCTCTGCCAACTATTGCTCTGTGAATAGTTGTCTTCTTGTAGTTTGGACAATTCCATTTGTCTAGCAATAACCATTAAAATCCTTGTGATTGACATTCTGACCCTGTTGATTCAACATGTGTGTGAATGCACGCAATCATTAGTTATTCCCTGAAAATTATCCTTCTGGCTCAGACATCATTTTAAACGTGAGCTGGTTCTCAACCCATCCAATTGCCGTCGATTGTACCCCTAAAGCTATTCAACTTATCCATCACTAATCAGAACATTGCTTCTGATCCCTTGTCATGGAATTCATAATTCCTTTGCAATTGAGCTTTGAAGTAGTCAGTTGTTTCTATCATCTGATCTCCTTGCATGCTTTCTTATTTTGGTTGAGTATCGATGCTCATATCAGATCCCTTATGGACCACCAGATCCTTTGTTGAAATATCATCCGACAGTGTCTTCCGTAAACAAAAAACCCTCGAGAAGTTCCTTCCCTGATACATAATGCCTTTGGTAAATTGTATCCCCTACTCTTATCAACCATGCTCTTCTTTGAGCATGTGTTAATTGATCCTAAAGTTCATGGTATATGTTCTAAGATGCCCCGATGGGTTGAACCTCTGCCTTCCTTAATCTATGTGAACTAGAAAGTTTTCATGGGTCATACTCCTCTAGTAATTCACCAGGTAGGTTTTGACACTAAAATCATTTTTTATCTAGAGCAATGAATGAATGGTCATGCATTGGAGTAGTGGGAGTCGACCTTGAACTTGTGTTCATGCCCATTGAAACGATGTAGATCTTATCATTAACGCTTCTCTTTAATTAATTGTTTCCTTGGTATAAGTTCATCTTATATCTGGAATCTGGCTTTTTCAATCGTGGTTTCAACCATGTTCTCCTTTAAATACCATTTCCCATGCAAGTTTAAGCACTTGTCTTCTGTAGAGAAATACCCCAGTCCAACCTCTACTTTGTTCTGTCGTCGAGTATTACCCCCTGGTATGTCGAGATTAACACGGAACTGCATAACTTCTTATGAATTCTTCATCAAGTACTACATTCTCACTGATTCCAAACTTTTCACGGGCTCTGAGTTATTAAACACTCAAAGACACCGATAACTGAATCGAGTTTGGACCGCGATTAAGCAACTCTTGGTAACCTTCATTACTTACAAATTTAATACTCGATCACATCATTCCTCGGCTAATTGGCTATATCATTATTGTGCTGAATTTAACTGTGCTACCTGGTCCTTATTCCCGGAGCATAACCTTTGGTGATGAGCTAAGCTTACGTTGATCTTCCTCATCTTATCGTTTCACCTCGAACAACAAGCTTGATTCCGAGTTGGTGTCGTATCCATAGACCCAATAATCTTTCACTGCATCAGTCCTTTTGCTTGATGCAGTCATGTAGCGACCCGACCCGAATGGGTCAAGTCTCTGTGCTTATGTGACATCCCTGGATCGGTATGCTGACACACACAGTACTCGAGGATTTATAATAGAGGTAAATCACATGTATAAAGTAACGTAAATACTATTACCTCAATCCAAAAAGCGGAAGCAACAAGGTTGTGGATTCCCATCAACACCAACGGCAAAGTTGAGTATAGGAAATCGTAACCCTAACGTATCACTTACTCGTCATAAGATCCTCCAACATGAGACGTTGCAGCCACAGAGGGTCAGTACCTTGAATGTACTGGCAAATTCACACCATAGAGCAATGATGAATAAAGGCTATCACTACATGCATATTTGGCTGGTGGAAAAGCTCTATGGTTACAATTTTGCGTAAAGCCAATTTTTCCCTACTGCAAAGGAATAAATTTATTTAACTATCATGGTGGTTGTTAAACATTGAGAATGGTTGACAGCATTCTCAATCCCAATTAAAAGTACTCATTAAAACCCAACAATATTAATTAAAGTAACATGATGAGATTCAAAGGAAAATCAAGTACTAGATACTCAAGATGTCCATAATCGGGGACACGGCTAATCATGATTAGTTTGTACACTCTGCAGAGGTTTGTGCATTTTTCCCACAAGACTCGATCGCCTCCGTTTGATTTCTCGCACTACATGATGTTTGAGAAACGGATGACCGAGACATAGTCTTTCGGAAGTGCTAGCACCTTACATGTGGGTAGACCGGTACACCTACTTTCCCCTACATTTGCTAGTCTACCCGTAAGAGTTCGCACAACTTAATCAACTATGCCAGAGCCCATAATGGCTTGTGGCTGCACACAAAAGTTTCTAGTTTGAATAATCCCATGATCCCTTTGAGCCTGGGTGGCGGTCCGAAGAAATACATGCAAGTCCTGGAAACCCAGGTGCCTAGACAGGCAAGTCCTGGAGTAACCAGGTGCCTCAATCCACCCAGATGTGTGTTTAAGTTGCCACCTTAAATAAATCATTAATTAAAAATCTCACATCTGTCATGGAAATTCACTCACCCAATCCACGTCTACTAGCATAGCATGGCATAATAAGCAAACGTAGAAGTAACTCCCAAGGGTTTGAAAACAAAACATGTAATAGGTACTACCTCAACTACTTTTCCAAAACCCACAATTTAATTAGATCCTAATAATGCAATGTTTGAGGATTGATCTAATGCATAAAAACTGGGTAATAAGGGATATGATCAAAGTGTGAACTTGCCTGCAATGTTGATGAAGATGATTCGCACTCAATACTCTTGATGTTTCTACTCGTCACACTCGGAAAACATCAAAACCAAGAAAATAACTCTTGAAGCATAAAACAATTTCTAACAGTACCAAAATTATGTGAATTTGGCCTTATCAGAAAGTTTAGCTCAAGAGCTTCGATTTGCAAAAAGAACCACTCAAAACGGAGTTATAAAACTCAAGTTATGATCAAACAAAGTTCAAAACTAATCTGAACTAAACTCAATTTTTAAATTTTCAAAAACATGTTTAAGTTGTTTATCTGGATAGAGGGAATCATAACAAAGAAGTGGGCGTTGGTTTCGTTGGATTTGGACTAACGAGTAAAAAGTTATAGTCGTTTGAAGAACATGGACTAAACTGTGAAGAAACTATTTACATACGGGTCCCCGGGCAGAAAACTAAAATAAAAGAAAAAAACTAAATAGCGAACATTCGTTACCGATTGCCACCGAACGAAAAATCGTTCGCTACCGAACCATAGCTAATGAACGCTCGCAAAATAAACTAATATAAAATATAAAACCGATCTAGAAACTTTAAAGAAAAACCGGGCGGGTTAGCGGTTTATACCGGTTCACCGAATAAAACCGGCGGCGGCGGCGAACGAACTCCGGCGAAGTGGGCGAACTCCGGCGAGATGAGGCGGCGGCTCCGGCGGTCGCAGAGGACGGCGGAGACGTCGGGGAGGGGCGGCGCGGCGAGAGGAAGAGGATGGCGGCGTCGGAGGTGGTTGACGACGACGAGGGCGGCGACGGCGGAGGTGAGATCCGGCAGCGGCGGCGGCGTTTTGCGGCGCGGGCAGCAGCGCGAGAGGAGAGAGTCCGGGCGGCGGCTTTCTAGGAGGAGGGGAGGCGCAAGGCGTGGTGGAGGGGGCGAGGTCGACGCGGAGTCCGGCCGGACTCCGACTGGCGGCGGCGATGCTCGGGACTCTGTCCCAAGCTTGGGGGCGGTGCGGCACGGCTGGGCTGGGCCGCGGCCTGTTGGGCCGGCCCAGTTCGGCGGTGGAGTGGAGAGGTTCTTTTAAAAAAAACAGACACTAAAAATAAAATAATACCAAAAATAAAAATACAACATAGGCATATAATATATCAAAATTTTCAGAAAAGTGTTTCCTACAAGATGAACATTATTCTAGCTTCAAATAAGATACACACAAATTCCAATAAAACAAAGAGTGCTTCTGATCTAGAAAAATCCAATGAAAATCATTTTAAAAATACCAAAATGAATTCAAATTTATTTCTCTCCAATTTTCTGATGTAGGGAATCATGTTAACCTAATTTCTGTATATTTTATTTTTGGAGAAAAAATAATTTGAATAAAACTCAAATAACTCCAAATTGAATATAAATTCAAAAGAACTTTGAATTAAATTCCTTGAAACTCCCAACTCATTTTTCATATGTTTTGAAGAAGTCATTTTATCTTCGCTCGTGAAAATCATTGAGTTGCATAAAGTTCCAGAATTGGAAATATTTTCCAAATGAAATTCAAATATTTTCAACACCCCTTGTCATTTAAATAAATGGAAGAAGTCATGTCATCTTCTCTCCAGGGTTTTGTGGTGAAAAGAATTTGAATTCACGAAGATCATAAAAGCAAAAATGAAAGTTTTGGAAAGTCCTGTTATTCCCTCTCATTTAACTTTCAAAAGGTTTCGAATTTCACTCAATTTCACAGAATCAATCAAATCTATCTATTTGTTTATAACATTCCAAAATTTAGAATTTTGGGATGTTACAAACCTACCACCCTTAAAATGAATCTCGTCCTCGAGATTCGGAGAGGCTAGCAAGAAATAGGTTGGGGTAGGGGTCTTCTCAAAATCCATCGATCATCTCCGAAGGTCTGGGGTGCTACCACCCTTAGAAACATGGTTACGGTTCCATCAAAACTCATATACTCCATCCTTATTGTTGGCAGTGTCGATCTTCTCAGATCCTCTAATAATTACTTCTCAGGGGCTCTTTTGGTGGTGGCATAACCTTTACCGCAATTCTTCTGTCCTTTCATCTTGGTACGGTTATTCCGAGACTGGGTCTTCTTAGCTGGCGGGTCTGGCACCAATACTAAACAACTATCGATATCTCCTGGTGGTCAACAATTTATGGTTTCTCCTGCAAGAAACGGGTCTGGGTTGAACCTCACCGTATGACCTACGTTTGGCAACAACGGCCTTGTACAAGGGAAAAATACTTATACCATTCTAAGTTTTAAACAAGGTTTTGATCGTCGTCTCTCTACTATTGGTAAGTCACTCGGATTTACCATCCCACATAGCAAGGCGAATAATAAGAGTAAGTCGGTATGGTGATCAATCCATCCCGCACCCAAATCATTATCTTGTATATGGTTTAGCGAATCTCGCATTCTAACACTCAGTCATCCTCACAAGCATTGCAGAATTTCTCTTGTCATCGAACTAAGTTCGGATAAATCCATGGATTCTGCAAGCCAAACAACCATCTATCATTCCTTAACAACTCTCAGGTTTTGCGTAAACTCCTATAGAATCGTCGGTTGGTAAAGGCATATCCTCTTCCAAGGGTTTTCCTTCAGCAAGAGTGTGCTTGCTTCTTGGCAGGTCCTGGGGCCTGTGGTTTATGGCCCATCTCATCACTTGTAAACCTTGAACTCATCCTCCGGGCAACTGATCGTTATTCCAACATTCAACTTCCATCTTCCTAGCATACTCAAAATCCATCCAATTGTAATGTCCTTCTTCCTTCTATTGGCACCAAACTAGGACATGATTACTCCGACTCATCATGGAATTTCCATTGATCCATATTTCCAACATCATATCTCCTTTATATCCAATAGTAATACATCTCTTCATCCTCGTGGGATGTCCCACATACCGAGATAAAAACTTATACTTATGAAGTCCGTACTCCACTTCGTGGAACATCTTAATCCTTTCCAGGGTCAAGCGTCCTTACAGGGGAATATTGGCCATCTCTGCATGGCACTTCTTCAACTAGGAAACGTGAAACACATCATGAACTTCTGACAGTCCTTCAGGTGACTCCAATTTGTTGGCCACTTCTCCCATACGCTCCAAAACTCGGTATGGTCCTACAAATCTCGGGGCTAACTTTCCCTTAACTCCAAATTGTTTTAACTCCTCGCAGAAGGGACACACGAAGACATGCTCTGTCTCCAATTTCATAGACTATCTCCTTGCATTTTTTTTCTGCAACACTCGTCTGCCTGGACTGAGCTACCTTCAGTCTATCTCGAATACACTTAACATTCTCTTCTGACTCCTTGATCACATTTGGTCCAAACAACTGACGGTCTCCAACTTCATCCCAAATCAACGGTGTCTGGCTCCTTCTCCCATACAAAGCTTAAAAATGGGCCCTCTTCAAACTGGCTGGGTAACTATTGTTTGTACGAGAACTCCACGTAAGGTAGATTATCATCCCTACTAGATCCATAATTTAGCGCACATGCTCTCAACATGTCCTCCAGAATCTGTTCGACTCTCCCGGTCTATCCATCTGTCTGCGGATGAAAGGCTGTACTGAACTCTAGCCTAGTACCCGAAGTGTGGTGCAGCTGATTCCAAAACTTTGAGGTAAACTGTCTTCCTCTATTTGATACGATGGTCCTCAGAACTCCATGCAGACATACGATCCTGGTCAAATATATCTTGGCCAACTTCGCACTTGTATAGGTGGTTTTCACTGGGATAAAGTGAGCCACTTTGGTCAAGCAAATCAACTACTACCCAGATAGAATCATATCCCGATCAGGTTCTGGGAAATCCGGTAATGAAATCCATGCCAAGCTTATCCCACTTCCATTCGGGTATCGGTATAGGTTGTAGTAATCATGCTGGCTTCTGATGCTCTGCTTTTACTCTCTCTGGCATACATCACCTATGACTACATACTCCGTAATATCCTTCTTCATACCAGTCCACCCGAAACACTCCTTCAAATCCAAATACATCTTGGTGTTTCCAGGGCGAATCGAGTATGGTGGGTCATGAGTCTCTTGAAGTATTTACTTCCTAATCCTTGCATTACTCGGAACATATACACATTCCTCGAACCATAAGGTGTCGTGCTCATCCTTATGAAAACCTTTGGCCTTTCCTTTGCTCATCCTCTCTTTTATCTCAGCAATCTCTTTGTCATCCTTCTGAGCTTCACGGATTTTTCCCAACAATGTAGACTGAACTTCCATTGCTGCAACAAAACCTTTGGGAACAATCTCCAACCGAAGTTCCCTGAAAATCCTCGGCTAACTCCTTTGGTAATCCTCCGCTTATGAGGGTATTCGTCCTTGTTTTCTTTATGGTTGTGTCCTATTTCTCCACAAAGCTTGTATGCACAAGGTTTCTTCATATCACTTCCATAAGGCTTCAACTTCTGGGACACAAACTAAGACTTTAGCAAAGTCAACTTAAATTCCTTCCAAGTGGTTACCCCTTGCCATCCATTGATGGTTTGGTACATCCTCCACCAAGTAGCAAGACCTCTTTCAAAACTCTGAAGAGCATGTTGGGTCATATCTTTTCCGGTTATAGGGTTATTCTTCATGTGATCCCCCATGTTCTGAATCCATTGGCCCGTCTCCAATTGACTCATCGGTCCATATAATATAAGCTCATTTCCATTCATCCTCTATTGGGTCCACGGGTATTGGGGTGGGATAAGAGAGATAGAGAGGGAATACACACAATACAAACAACAGTTTTGAAAAGGGCATTTTATTTGTGGCTGTCGGAAAAACAACAAACAAATGACAACTCACAAACGTCGTATCTAACGTAGGTATAAAACAGGGGTTTGGTCTTCTAATGGTCTATATATCTCAATGTCATAAAACTCTTCAAGTCTTGGTCATGTCTCCGATGACTCCTTCTGATCATACTTGTCCTTCTCAAGTTCTTTTACCAGATCATCTCTGTTGACGCGAAGTTTCTCCTGACGTCCTTTAATATTCTGGAGTTGCGTTCCAAACTTCTGGGTTTCAACCTCCTTGACATGAATCATGTCCTTCTATCCTTCAGCTCCTGACTAATCTCCGGTATCACGAGGTTTTGTTCCTCCAGTTTGGCTACTTCATCTTCTGATTCCTGAGTTCTTCGCGAATTGCCTCCTTGTCAAATATGACTTCCTAAAGTCCATCTTAAAATCCTTGATGTAATACTCCAGATCCTGGCGATACACCAGCTAAGGTTAAAACTGCATCCTTTGCTGATGGGTGTTCCATCAGCTTTCTACCATACAACACTTCCGAAGGAATGCATGTTTAACTCAACACAGTAATAATAGCATAAGAGAGCGGTAACATCTTGGATATCCATATTTCTGCCCTAGTCATTGACATGAACTTTTATTCCATAGTTGATATCTCCTGCCTTAGGGCTTTCTTGACAAAACTTTGAGTTCTAATGCTCCATCTTCCGGTCTTTCTCCGATACACCTTGATCTCGGGTATTGACAGCTTCCATAGTCTGTCAAGTTCCATAAGTGTAGCTTTCCTTGGTCATACCAAATCTGGAAATTCTTCATATTCTCCTAGTCTTCAAAGTCTTTATCCGTCGTAATTTCCATCATTATAATGCCCGGTAAAATCCTCTTCATTCCAAAGTAGTCTTCATTGTCCGATATCTGGTCCTTCTTAGAGTGGTCATCAGTCGAATCTTCGAGGGGTCAAAGAGGGAAAAGGGGTATGGTCTCACTAAAAGGGAATATTTGAATAAGCTCAGAAGAGAAAAGAGGTAAAAGATTCTTTTGAAAAGAAAATTGTAGAGAAAAATCATTCCTATGGGCTTGCCAGTTTCTAGGGTCACGTCCTACAGTCAACATGTGCTCTGATACCATCTTGTAGCGACCCGACCCGAAAGGGTCAAGTCTTTGTGCTTACGTGTCATCCCTGGATCGGTATGCTGACACACACAGTACTCGAGGATTTATAACAGAGGTAAATCACATGTATAAAGTAATGTTAATACTATTACCTCAATCCAAAATAGCGGAAGCAACAAGGTTGTGGATTCCCATCAACACCAACGGCAAAGTTGAGTATAGGAAATCATAACCCTAACGTATCACTTACTCGTCGTAAGATCCTGCAACATGAGACGTTGCAGCCACAGAGGGTCAGTACATTGAATGTACTGGCAAATTCACACCATAGAGCAATGATGAATAAAGGCTATCACTACATGCATATTTGGCTGGTGGAAAAGCTCTATGGTTACAATTTTGCGTAAAGCCAATTTTTCCCTACTGCAAAGGAATAAATTTATTTAACTATCATGGTGGTTGTTAAACATTGAGAATGGTTGACAGCATTCTCAATCCCAATTAAAAGTACTCATTAAAACCCAACAATATTAATTAAAGTAACATGATGAGATTCACAGGAAAATCAAGTACTAGATACTCAAGATGTCCATAACCGGGGACACGGCTAATCATGATTAGTTTGTACACTCTGCAGAGGTTTGTGCACTTTTCCCACAAGACTCGACCGCCTCCGTTTGATTTCTCGCACTACATGATGTTTGAGAAACGGATGACCGAGACATAGTCTTTCGGAAGTGCTAGCACCTTACATGTGGGTAGACCGGTACACCTACTTTCCCCTACATCTGCTAGTCTACCCGTAAGAGTCCGCACAACTTAATCAACTATGCCAGAGCCCATAATGGCTTGTGGCTGCACACGGAAGTTTCTAGTTTGAATAATCTCATGATCCCTTTGAGCCTGGGTGGCGGTCCGAAGAAATACAGGCAAGTCCTGGAAACCCAGGTGCCTAGACAGGCAAGTCCTAGAGTAACCAGGTGCCTCAATCCACCCAGATGTGTGTTTAAGTTGCCACCTTAAATAAACCATTAATTAAAAATCTCACATCTGTCATGGAAATTCACTCACCCAATCCACGTCTACTAGCATAGCATGGCATAATAAGCAAACGTAGCAGTAACTCCCAAGGGTTTGAAAACAAAACAGGTAATAGGTACTACCTCAACTACTTTTCCAAAACCCACAATTTAATTAGATCCTAATAATGCAATGTTTGAGGATTGATCTAATGCATAAAAACTGGGTAATAAGGGATATGATCAAAGTGTGAACTTGCCTGCAATGTTGATGCAGATGATTCACACTCAATACTCTTGATGTTTCTACTCGTCACACTCCGGTCAATCTATCGTAAGCAATCAATAGTAAACACACATAAGCAATCAATCAAAAGATCGGAAAGAACGAAGAGAACAACTCGGAAAACATCAAAACCAAGAAAATAACTCTTGCAGCATAAATCAATTTCTAACAGTACCAAAATTATGTGAATTTGGCCTTATCAGAAAGTTTAGCTCAAGAGCTTCGATTTGCAAAAAGAACCACTCAAAACGGAGTTATAAAACTCAAGTTATGATCAAACGAAGTTCAAAACTAATCTGAACTAAACTCATTTTTTAAATTTTCAAAAACATGTTTAAGTTGTTTATCTAGATAGAGGGAATCATAACGAAGAAGTGGGCGTTGGTTTCGTTTGATTTGGACTAACGAGTAAAAAGTTATAGTCGTTTGAAGAACATGGACTAAACTGTGAAGAAACTATTTACATACGGGTCCCCGGGCAGAAAACTAAAATAAAAGAAAAAAACTAAATAGAGAACGTTCGTTACCGATTGCCACCGAACGAAAAATCGTTCGCTACCGAACCATAGCTAATGAACGCTCGCAAAATAAACTAATATAAAATATAAAACCGATCTAGAAACTTTAAAGAAAAACCGGGCGGGTTAGCGGTTTATACCGGTTCACCGAATAAAACCGGCGGCGGCGACGAACGAACTTCGGCAAAGTGGGCGAACTCCGGCGAGATGGGGCGGCGGCTCCGGCGGTCGCAGAGGACGGCGGAGACGTCGGGGTGGGGCGGCGCGGCGAGAGGAAGAGGATGGCGGCGTCGGCGGTGGTCGACGACGACGAGGGCGGCGGCGGCGGAGGTGAGATCCGGCGGCGGTGGCGGCGTTTTGCGGTGCGGGCGGCAGCGCGAGAGGAGAGAGAGAGGAGGGGGTCCGGGCGGCGGCTTTATAAGAGGAGGGGAGGCGCAAGGCGTGGAGGAGGGGGCGAGGTCGACGCGGAGTCCGGCCGGACTCCGGCTGGCGGCGGCGATGCTCGGGACTCTGTCCCGAGCTTGGGGGCGGTGCGGCGCGGCTGGGCTCAGCCGCGGCCTGTTGGGCCGGCCTAGTTCGGCGGCGGAGGGGAGAGGTTTCAAAAAAAAAAACAGACACTAAAAATAAAATAATACCAAAAATAAAAATACAACATAGGCATATAATATATCAAAATTTTCAGAAAAGTGTTTCCTACAAGATGAACATTATTCTAGCTTCAAATAAGATACACACAAATTCCAGTAAAACAAAGAGTGCTTCTGCTCTAGAAAAATCCAATGAAAATCATTTTAAAAATACCAAAATGAATTCAAATTTATTTCTTTCCAATTTTCTGATGTAGGGAATCATGTTACCCTAATTTCTGTATATTTTATTTTTGGAGAAAAAAATAATTTGAATAAAACTCAAATAATTCCAAATTGAAAATAAATTCAAAAGAACTTTGAATATAATTCTTTGAAACTCCCAACTCATTTTTCATATGTTTTGAAGAAGTCATTTTATCTTAGCTCGTGAAAATCATTGAGTTGCATAAAGTTCCAGAATTGGAAATATTTTCCAAATGAAATTCAAATATTTTCAACACCCCTTGTCATTTAAATAAATGGAAGAAGTCATGTCATCTTCTCTCCAGGGTTTTGTGGTGAAAAGAATTTGAATTCACGAAGATCATAAAAGGAAAAATGAAAGTTTGGGAAAGTCCTGTTATTCCCTCTCATTTAACTTTCAAAAGGTTTCGAATTTCACTCAATTTCACACAATCAATCAAATCTATCTATTTGTTTATAACATTCCAAAATTTAGAATTTTGGGATGTTACAAGTCGTTGTTGTTTCGTGGAGCCTCTCGACAAAATTTGTCATGATCATTTATCAACATCTTGACTCCTTCGTGGATATCAATTGAATTCATGATTATAAATACCATCCTTGCCCTCGATGATTTGTTTTATCATCAATCATTTTATTGCCTTCCGTTCAACACAAAATTGTTCGTGTTTTGTGTTATACATTGAGTTCCTTGCTATCCAGCATTTGTTCTTCCTTACCTTTAAGTATTATCATCTTTTATGACAAGCATGTCGTGAGAGTTTCACCACCTCTTAAGAATTCTTGATACAAGTGATACTTCTTGCCATCTCCGTTCATTCGATGGTCCCCGTGTTGTTTCTAGCCAATAAAAAATGGCAATTGAACTATGATGTGCGAATTTAAAACTTCTAGCAACCCTATTGCTTTGAAGTTAATGGTCGACATTTCATTCTTAGACCATTGCTTATCGAATCACCATTCTAAACATTGATCATGCTACCTAAGCCCATATTTTGGGTGCACCTTTCAACCAATGTTTAATTGTGTATGTTTTCCTCAAGCATACATCATTATATCATTTGATCTGACAAATGTTATCCCCTTGTTCACATAATTGTGGAAATCCATCCTTTTGGAAATCTTGAGGAATTGTCGCTGAGTTCATTAGCCACCTCATCGTCCTCTCCTTGGTTTAATGATGAACTATTGTTTCAGGAACCCGCTCCCATAGTGCATTCCCGAGAATCTTGCAATGTCACTTCGTCGATTTGTGTTGCACCTTTTCTTCTCGGACATCCCGAGTCTGAGGTATCCTAACACCAAATAGATCTGAATCTCAGTCAAATATGATGGTTGGAACATATTTTCAAGAGTTATAACATTGGTCCTTATATGACTCGGTAAGGTGATGTCATGCCTAGCACACCTGGCCGAAGGACCTATTGTTATAGTTTCCTTTTTCGCAAGATTAGCCGTTCTTCCATGAGGAAATTGTAAGACTTATTCTACAAGTTGGTCCTGATGGATCCTTCGTGTATCCAAAGTCCGACCTTGCTTGAAGACCATATCAATGCTATCTCGAAGCATGTCTGTGGAACTCCGATCTTCAATAAGAACATTTCAAGCACAATGCAAAAATTTCCTTATCAATTATCCAAATGCCATTGTATGGATAATGTCATGAAATTTCTCTCCCCTCATCTAAAGGGTTTTCTGTTTATATCCTGCCATGGATATCATGCTCTGCTTGTCCTTGGGAAGGATATACCCCTGAAAATATGTGTTTAAACACATCTTCCTTTCCATTGTTCTGTTTAGTCGGATAACCACATTTTCCTTTCCATTGTTTGGTTTAACCTTTCTTGTGATCTATGTGATCTAAGCAGTAATATTCTCCTGCTTATGTTAACACCTCGGTGTACAATTTTGTTAGCAAGACCCTGTCACTATTGGTGATGACATTCCGGTAGCCACAGATGGACGAGAACTTTGCCTATTGGTCTGCCTCGTTCAACGAGCAGGAAAATGGTTCTCTTGGTCCCTCGCCCTTGGTACCGACATTGTTGCCGACATAACTGACAGGTTATTCTCTGTCGTGCCTTGCTATCATAACCGTGCAAGATGTCACCGCTTTTTCTACTTCTAACTGACATGGTGGTCCCATAACCCACAGTTCCACAGGATCGAAACCGGACTCTCCTGTACACCCTGTTGCCAAAGTTATTCCTCGCGCTTGACTTCATATGTAATTCACGGGCCACATGCCTATTGATCTATTCTGGTATCAGATGCAATACTTATTCCCATTGCTCTGAATTCCTTTAACAATTCGTTCGAGGCGACGAACGATTGCCTGTGCGCTTGACACTTCTATTTTGCACCTTCTTTGCTCTCGATAATGTCTTAAGTTTCAAATCGAGAGTTACTTTCCACCACCTTCCCCGATGTTATCTACCAGATAGTCTACCTTGCAGAGGTCCATTATTCCGGTATACGCCCTTATTATTTCGTAAGTACGACGGGGATCCCGAAGAAAGGATGGCTACTTCATCATGATGACCTGAAGTAGAGAAATGAAGACGTCAACGTAATGGATCGACCTCTTCGAGAAGAGCAACCAAGACCGAGAAGAAGCATTAGAATTTCGTAACCAGAACCTCCCGACCTTACGCCTCTTAAATCTCAGGACGAGATTTCTTGTAGTGGAGGAGAATTGTGACGCCCGGATACTTAAGCTACAATGAACCTCTGCTAATTATGCCACGTCACCTCGATTACTGTCACTAATCTCGCGTTAGTTCGAAACCGATTCAAACTCAAATTAAAAATAAAGCAAACAACAAAAGTTTTCAAACGATGAAACTAAAATGTTCGGCTCATGCCAAATAATGCATAGCTGATTATGGTGGTGAAACCAAACTTTTAGGAAATGCTTAACTACACTAAAAAGATTTAAATAGTAGCAAACCTAATTATTTAAATGCCTTTACTAATTAATAAAATACCAAACTAAGTTATTTGGGGAATAGGCGTTTTGTGACTGTGGACTAAGTTAAAATACTAATTTAGGTACTGAGTATGTATTTTGCTAAAACTAAAATAAAATGTATCTAAGATAAATCAAAAAGGAAATAAAAGTAAGCAAAGGAAGAGGGACCCCCACCCCGCTGGGCCTCGGCCTAGCTGACCATCCAACCAGGCCGGCCACGTAACACCTACATAACCCCCACCCCACCGAACCCTAGCCACTAACCCCCCCACACTCCCCACTCTCCCCCACGATCTCTTTCCCCCATCCCGATTCTGGATTGGGCGCACACACCTGCGCCCCGTCACC
>NC_057810.1:439755549-439765616 GCF_018294505.1 Triticum aestivum | reverse complement strand
CCCGTCACCGTCACCCGCCGGTGTCGCTCGGACCTGCCCTCGCCGAACCGCCTCCCCGCCGGATCGATCCGTCCTCGACTCCTCCTCCTCATGCTCTGCACCACCTCACCGCCTGGGTTCGTCCATGCCTTCGTCGACCACGCCGGCGCTGCCTCGTCCCCGGCCTCCTCACCGGCCGACCCTGAGCCTCGCCGACCCCCTTCAGGGCATCGAGGGTGAGCTCCCGTGACCCACTTCCCCATTTCTCCTTTGTCATCGACGCCACCAGCACCTACTACCCCTCCCATGTGCCGGTCGCGCGACACGGCTGCCCGGCCGCACCAACGGCCACTGCCCGTCATTCATCATGCCCCTCGCCTACCTCCGTCCCTGCTGCCTACCACATGTACCCGCCCCTGCAGCGCTGCCACATGCTGCTGCCCCCGTGCTGCTCCTCCTGCTGCGCATGCCCCCGCGTCGCGGCCGACCCCCTGTTGCTGCTCTACATCACCAGCGCCACCCTTCGCTGGCACTGCTCGCCGTCGACCGCCCGCAGCGCCCTCGCCGCGGCCTCGTCTCTGGCCGTCGCCCCCTGTCGTCCTGGGCAAGCGCCCAAACGGGCTGGGCATCTTCGCCCGCTAGCAATTAACTATCTAATTAGCCTAGGGGGCCCCACGCCCCTGTTAAGTAAAAAAAGGATAAAAAGAATAATAAATAAATGAATTAATTTAATAATTAATTAACTTAATTAATGTCACTTAATTAACCAACTAACTATCTAATTAGCCTAACTAAACTTGTTAGTTAACTAGACAGTCAATGATAGGGGGCCCCACCCCCTGTTGACCAGTCAAAGTTTGACTGGTCAACTGGGTCCCCCTGGTCCCACATGTCAGCCAGTGTATAATTTTTGTGTACACTGTGCTGGGCACATCTAGCAATCTAACATTAATTTCGAATTAAAATAAATTATAAAATGAATTAAAACTTTGAAAATTAATATAAAATAATCCATAGTTCGGATGAAAACACTTTGTACATGAAAGTTGCTCGAAACGACGAGACGAATCCGAAAACGCAGCCGGTTCGTCAGCCACACATCCCTAGCATAGCGATCCTGCAACTTTCCCCCTCCGGTTCATCTGTTCGAAAATGCGAAACACCGGGAATACTTCCCCGGATGTTCCCCCCCTTCGCCGGTATCACCTACTGCCACGTTAGGGCACACCTAGCATCGCTCATTGTCACGTCACGCATCGTCATGCTTATGTGTGCATTGTATTTATTGTTTCTTCCCTCTCTTCTCTCAGGTAGACTACGAGACCGACGCTACTGCCGCCGTTCGACTACGGAGTTGACGACCCCTCCTTCTTGCCAGAGCAACCAGGCAAGCCCCCCTTGATCACCAGATATCGCCTATTCCACTCTATACTGCTTGCATTAGAGTAGTGTAGTATGTTACTGCTTTCCGTTAATCCTATTCTGATGCATAGCCTGTCCTTGCTACTACTGTTGTTACCTTTACCTGCAATCCTAAATGCTTAGTATAGGATGCTAGTTTTCCATCAGCGGCCCTACACTCTTGTCCGTCTGCCATGCTATACTACTGGGCCGTGATCACTTCGGGAGGTGATCACAGGCATATGCTATATACTTTATACTGTTACATTAGTTATGATACTGTTCGGAGATGGGGGCTGAAGGGGCAGGTGGCTCCATCCCGGTAGAGGTGGGCCTGGGTTACCGACGGCCCCCGACTGTTACTTTGAGGCGGAGCGACAGGGCAGGTTGAGACTGCCTAGGTGAGAGGTGGGCCTGGCCCTGGTCGGCGTCCACGGTTACTTTAAATAATCTGCCTAACGAGATCTTGGTATTTGATCTGAGTCTGGCCACTAGCCTATACGCACTAACCAACTACGCGGGAACAATTATGGGCACTCGACATCGTGGTATCAGCTGAAGCCTTCGTGACGTCGGCAACTGAGCAGCACGTGCCGGATTGGACCTTAAGCCTGCTCTTGTATTAAGGGGGCTAGGTCTGCTTCCGGCCACCCATGCAATGTGCAGGTGTGCAATGGGCGATGGGCCCGGACCCCTGCGCGCATAGGATTTAGACCGGGGTGCTGACCTCTCTGTTGTGCGTAGGTGGGGCTGCGATGTGTTGATCTTCCGAGGACGGGCATGACCTAGGAAAGTGTGTCCGGCCAAAGGGGATCGAGCATGTTGGTAATGTGGTGCACCCCTGCAGGGAAGTTTATCTATTCGAATAGCCGTGATCTTCAGTAACAGGACGACTTGGAGTTGTACCTTGACCTAATGACAACTAGAACCAGATACTTAATAAAACACACCCTTCCAAGTGCCAGATACAACCCGGTGATCGCTCTCTCACAGGTCGACGAGGAGAGGATCGTCGGGTAGGATTATGCTATGCAATGCTACTTGGAGGACTTCAATCTACTCTCTTCTACATGCTGCAAGACGAAGGCTGCCAGAAGCGTTGTCTTCGATAGGACTAGCTATCCCCTCTTATTCTAGCATTCTGCAGTTCAGTCCACCGATATTGCCTCTTTACACATATACCCATGCATATGTAGTGTTGATCCTTGCTTGCGAGTACTTTGGATGAGTACTCACGGTTGCTTTCTCCCCCCTTTCCCCCCTTTCCTTTCTACCTGGTTGTCGCAACCAGATGCTGGAGCCCAGGAGCCAGACGCCACCTTCGACAACGACTCCTACTACACCGGGGGTGCCTACTATTACGTGCAGGCCGCTGACAACGACCAGGAGTAGTTTAGGAGGATCCCAGGTAGGAGGCCTGTGATGGGGTTATGTACCTAGGGTAGGGTCATGGACCTGATCCAAGTAACTTACCCCAGGACATCCTTAGAAGAGGTCGCCTTCCAGTCGACCAACGAGGACTCACTCGACTGGCCTGAAGGACTCGACCACGAAGACTCACTCGACCACCAGGAGGTCAAGAGGCACTCTGCACTGCAACGGCCTGTAATCAAGTAGACTTTATGATAGTAAAGGCACTTTATGTGAGGCGTTACCAGTAACGCCCCAGACTTAACTCACCTTAAACCCTCTCCTACGTGGGCTGGCTGGGGTCCTGGCGCACTCTATATAAGCCACCCCCCTCCACAGGCAGAAGGGTTCGGCACCTTGTAACTCATATACTCATAATCCACTCGACCGCCTCCGGGCTCCGAGACGTAGGGCTATTACTTCTTCCGAGAAGGGCCTGAACTCGTACATCCCTTGTGTTTACAACCTCTCCATAGCTAGGACCTTGCCTCTCCATACCTACCCCCACTCTACTGTCAGGCTTAGAACCACGACAGTTGGCGCCCATCGTGGGGCCGGTGTTTTAGCGATTTTGTGGAGAAGTTGCGATTCTTCCGAGTACTTTCATCATGGTGTCTGATGGAGTTTTGGTCGAGGGTCAAGAGATCCGTCTCGGCACTCTCACCTTCATCGCCGACGACTCCGCATGGCTCCAGGAGGCTCCACTCGATGTAGATGCGCTCCCCGTCCGCGGTGCGACGCATTTTCGCGCATGTGTCCGCGGCGTTCTGCTGCGGCAACCGTCGACCCAGTATCGGTCGGCTCCTCCATCGTCCACCCTCCCGATCTCCCGCCAGCGCAAGCTCTCGGGCCGGTCGAGGCTTCAGCGATGGGTGAGGCACGCGGAGGCTCGCCAATCAGCCACCACCCAAGTCGCGGCAATCGAGCCCGACGAATATCTCTACGGCTTGTTCGACCTGTCGACTGGCTCCGTAGAGACTGCATCCGAGTGCGGTAGCAGTGATCCAGCGGCAGAAATCTTGATGGTCGACGGGCCCCGCGGTCCCCCTGGCTTCGCCCATGACGGTGGAGCAGGTGACGGAGACGACCCCGCACGAGGCTACGAAGAATACCAGCCCAAGCCATTCGACTCTCTGCAAAGAGAGGAACTTCGCCGCAGGAACGTGGATGCCCTGCATACTCCCATCGCAGGAGAAACCCCCGAGGCTCGTGCCTTGGAGGAGGCGCATCTGGCCAATTTGGCCGAGCGCACTCGACTGGAGAATCTTCAGCGAGCACTCGACGAGCGCGCGCGGCAACGAATTCCCGACACCAATCGACATCAACTCTTCCCGCCGACTCAGGTATATCGAACCCCAATCCAGAATTTAGCAGCTGCGACCCGTATAGCAGAGTCCATCCAGCCTTCGCAGTCGGAAGCTGGCAGAGGTTTGCTGCAGATCAGGGATCTGCTTCGGGCAGCAGGAGATCAGAATTCAGCCGTGTCTCAGTCGCGCAACAGAATTCACAGTCGATCCGTCACTGTGAATACGGTTCAGTCGGCTCACAGCCCCAGATCGCCTCCGCGGCGTGAAGGGCGCGAGAATCAGCGAGATCAATATGGCGACAGACTCGACCGAGATGATAGGCGTCGAGTGCCCAATTCCCCTCCGAGGGGAGGGTCTTACGCTCCTCGGCAGCCGGATGATAGGCGTCAGTACAGTACAGGGCGTAGGGTTCCAGTCGACCCCAGAGAACCAGGCTTCGACGCGCGATCCATTATCGTGCAAGGGTTGGTCGACCGGAACAGAGCCCATCGAGGTGGACTTGACAGAGATGTACCCACAAGGAGTCGAGTGCATGTTTCTGGTCCTGAATGTTTCAGCAGAGCTATCAGAGCCGCAGTTATCCCTCCCAATTTCAGGTTGGCAACAGGAGTCAGCAAGTTCACTGGTGAGTCTAAGCCTGAAACTTGGCTTGAAGACTACCGAGTGGCAGTTCAGATTGGCGGTGGGAACGACGAGGTGGCCATGAAGCATTTGCCCCTCATGCTGGAAGGTTCTGCCAGGGCATGGTTGACTCAATTACCTCCCAGCAGCATTTACACTTGGGAAGATCTGTCCCGAGTGTTCGTCAGAACGTTTGAAGGAACTTGCAAGCGACCAGCTGGATTAACAGAGTTGCAAGTCTGCGTGCAGAAGGCCAATGAGACTCTCAGAGAGTATATTCAGAGGTGGATCACTTTGCACCACACTGTGGAGAATGTGTCTGATCATCAGGCAGTCTGCGCCTTCAAAGATGGCGTCAAGAACAGAGAACTGAGTTTGAAGTTTGGTCGAACCGGTGACATGACCTTGAGTCGAATGATGGAGATTGCTACCAAGTACGCCAACGGCGAAGAAGAAGACCGACTCCGAAGCGGCAAGCACAAGCCGAGTCAGTCGGAAAAAGGAAACACCAGTCGGAAACAGAAGCGGAAGGCTGAACCAGCAGCTCCTGGAGAGGCTCTGGCCGTAACTCAAGGAAAGTTTAAGGGGAAACCAAAAGGATCCTGGAACCCCAAGAAGGTAAAGGATAAAGAAGGGAACGATGTAATGGATATGCCATGTCACATCCATATGAAGAAAGATGAAGAGGGGAATATCATTTACCCGAAGCACACCACTCGCCAATGTCGACTCCTGATCCAGAAGTTTCAGGGAAAACAGTCTAAGGACAAGGAGAAGGAGTCGGACAAGGCCGAAGACAAGGAGGACAGTGAGGGAGGATATCCGCATATTAATTCCACTCTGATGATCTTTGCAGATGTGGAAAGCAGAAGTCGACTGAAAGTGATTAACCGAGAGGTGAACATGGTTGCCCCAACAAAAGCAAATTATCTGAAGTGGTCTCAAACACCCATCACATTCGACCAATCTGATCACCCGACTCATATTGCCACCCCTGGGAGGCAAGCTTTGGTGGTCGATCCAGTTGTCGAAGGCACTCGACTGACAAAGGTGCTGATGGATGGTGGAAGTGGGCTGAACTTATTGTATGCAGACACATTGAAAGGTATGGGCATTCCGATGTCCCGACTGAGCACTAGTAACATGAGCTTCCATGGAGTTATACCAGGGAAGAAGGCCGAGTCACTCGGCCAGATAGCTTTGGACGTGGTGTTTGGTGGTTCGAAGCATTTTCGTAAAGAAAAGTTGACGTTTGAGGTCGTGGATTTTCAGAGTGCATATCATGCCATTTTGGGGAGACCAGCTTACGCACGGTTCATGGCTCGACCATGCTACGTGTACCTCAAATTGAAGATGCCCGTCCCCAAAGGAGTGATCACTGTCACCGGTGATCGGAAAAAGGCAGAAGAGTGCTTTCAGAAGGGCTCCAAGATCGCCGATTCCCAGGTGACAGCGGTCGAGTTCGAAGAGTACAAGCAAAACGCAGATCCGAGTGATTTGCTGCGATCCAAGAAGCCCGCCACAGAGTCTGCATTCCAGTCGTCCGGTGAGACGAAGCCTGTTCACATTCACTCGACCGACCCCGAAGCAGCTCCGACCCGCATCTCCGCAACACTCGACCCAAAATAGGAAGAAGCGCTCATCCAGTTCCTCCGTGAGAACTGGGACATTTTTGCATGGAAGCCCGCTGACATGCCAGGTGTTCCCAGGGGACTGGCTGAGCATCGCCTAAGAGTCGACGCATCTGCCAAACCAGTCAAAGAGCATCTTCGGCGGTCCGCCGTCCAGAAGAGAAAAGCCATTGGTGAAGAAGTGGCTCGACTGTTGGCGGCAGGATTTATCCGAGAGATATACCACTCTGAGTGGCTCGCTAATGTCGTCATGGTTCCTAAGAAGGACAAGTCACTCCGAATGTGCATTGATTTCAAGCACATCAACCGGGCCTGCCCGAAAGATCATTTTCCTCTCCCTCGCATAGATCAAATTGTTGACTCGACCGCGGGATGTGAGAGGCTATCTTTTTTAGATGCCTACTCCGGGTACCACCAGATCCGTCTATACAGACCCGACGAGGTAAAAACAGCTTTTATCACTCCATTCGGGTGCTTTTGCTATATCACCATGCCATTCGGCCTCAAGAATGCCGGCGCCACATTCATGCGAATGATTCAGAAGTGTCTACTCACTCAAATCAGTCGGAATGTGGAAGCTTATATGGATGATATTGTTGTCAAGTCACGAAAAGGTTCCGACCTGCTCGCTGACCTCGCCGAAACATTTGCCAACCTCAGAAGGTATGATATCAAGCTCAATCCATCAAAGTGCACATTTGGAGTTCCCGGTGGCAAGTTACTCGGTTTTCTCGTTTTCGAACGGGGAATCGACGCTAACCCAGAGAAGATCGGCACTATTCTCCGAATGAAATGCCCTGTGCGAGTGCACGATGTCCAGAAGCTTACTGGATGCTTGGCCGCATTAAGTCGATTCATCTCACGACTCGGTGAAAAGGCATTGCCTCTTTACCGACTGATGAAGAAGACAGACAAGTTCGAGTGGACTCCAGAAGCTGATGCAGCGTTTGCCGAGCTAAAAGCTCTGCTCTCCACCCAGCCGGTGCTTGCTGCTCCAATCAGCAAAGAGCCTCTGTTGCTCTACATCGCAGCCACAGGACAAGTCGTCAGTACTGTGCTAACGGTCGAGCGGGAAGAAGAAGGAAAAGCTCTCAAAGTTCAGCGCCCAGTGTATTATTTGTCTGAAGTCTTGACTCCATCCAAGCAGAGATATCCTCATTATCAGAAGCTTGTGTATGGAATATACATGACCACAAAGAAGGTTGCTCATTATTTCTCTGACCATTCCATCACAGTCGTCAGCGACGCTCCACTATCAGAGATTTTGCACAACAGAGATGCAACTGGTCGAGTGGCCAAATGGGCGATTGAACTTCTTCCCCTTGATATCAAGTTTGAGGCAAAGAAAGCCATTAAGTCCCAGGCAATAGCAGATTTCCTCGCCGAGTGGATTGAACAGCAGCAGCCGACTGAAGTTCACTCGGAGCATTGGACCATGTTCTTTGATGGCTCTAAGATGTTGAATGGTTCCGGTGCTGGGGTCGTCCTGGTTTCCCCCAGAGGAGATAAGCTCAGATATGTGCTCCAGATTCACTTTGATTCCTCCAACAATGAGGCAGAATATGAGGCCCTCTTATATGGGTTGCGCATGGCCATTTCACTCGGCGTCCATCGCCTAATGGTCTATGGCGACTCGGATTTAGTGGTCAATCAGGTGATGAAAGAGTGGGACGTGAGAAGCCCAGCCATGACTGGATACTGCAGTGCAGTGAGGAAGCTGGAAAAGAAGTTCGAGGGGTTGGAGCTCCATCATATACCCCGACTGAAAAATCAAGCAGCTGATGATCTAGCAAAGATAGGTTCCAAGAGAGAAGCCATTCCGAGTGGTGTGTTCTTGGAGCATATACACACTCCGTCAGTCAAAGAAGATCCTTTCACTGAAGAAACTCCGCAGCCCAAGAGTGCCACAGATCCGACTGAAATTGAAGTCCCAGCGGTGGTCGACTTAATCATGGAGGTTTTGGTGGTCATTCCCAACTGGACGATTCCGTATGTCGCATATATCTTGAGGAAAGAGCTTCCGGAGGATGAGGAAGAGGCTCGACAGATCGTCCGTCGATCTAAGGCCTTTACCGTAATCAAAGGACAATTATACAGAGAAAGCGCGACTGGAGTCGGTCAGAAGTGCATAACACCAGATGAAGGTCGACTCATCCTCAATGATATTCACTCGGGGACCTGTGGTCATCATGCATCCTCTCGGACCATCGTGGCCAAAGCGTACCGAGCCGGATTTTACTGGCCAAAGGCGAATGAGATGGCAAAAGAGATAGTGGATAAGTGCGAGGGATGTCAATTCTACTCGAATATGTCACACAAGCCTGCGTCGGCTCTGAAGACCATCCCACTCGTCTGGCCTTTCGCAGTATGGGGATTGGACATGATCGGCCCTTTGAGAACAGGACGAAGTGGCTTCACGCATGTACTGGTGGCAGTCGACAAGTTCACCAAGTGGATCGAGGCTAAACCAATCAAGAGCCTTGACACCGGTACTGCTGTTAGCTTCATCAGGGAACTAATATTCAGATATGGAGTCCCGCACAGCATCATTACGGATAATGGGTCGAACTTTGACTCAGAGGAATCAGAGCTTTCTGCGACTCCCAGGGCACACGGGTCGACTACGCATCAGTCGCCCATCCGCAGTCAAATGGACAAGCAGAGCGAGCTAATGGACTGATTCTTAAGGGATTGAAGCCTCGACTGATGCATGATCTCAAACACGCGGCTGGAGCTTGGGTCGACGAACTCCCCTCTGTACTCTGGGGACTGCGGACCACACCTAATCGGTCGACCGGAAGAACTCCATTCTTCTTGGTCTACGGAGCTGAAGCAGTCTTGCCGAGTGATCTTCTCCATAATGCTCCCCGAGTTGAAATCTACAACGAAGCAGAAGCTGAACAAGCGCGGCAGGACGCAGTCGACCTTTTAGAGGAAGAAAGGGAGATGGCTCTGATCCGGTCGACCATCTACCAACAAGATTTGCGCCGTTTCCACGCCAGAAATGTGAGAGGTCGAGCCTTCCAGGAAGGGGATTTGGTTCTCCGAGTGGATCAACACAAACCACACAAGCTTGCTCCTTCTTGGGAAGGCCCCTTCATCGTCACCAAGGTCCTCCACAATGGGGCGTACCGTCTTTACAACGTCGAGCATAATATTGACGAGCCCCGAGCTTGGAATGCGGAGCTACTCCGCCCATTCTACACTTAAGTTTTATCACTCGGATGAGTTGCAATAAAGTACTTTTGTAGTTCATGGACCTCAAAATAATAGTGTCATAGTCCCTCCATAATTTCTGTCACTTTTTATTTTTGTCCACATAAAATTCCCCCTCAGTGGGTGACTTAGCTGCGAATCCGTTTCGCCTAAGTTTGTAAAAATCCTACCGAGTGGTGAGCCAGACTCCCACTCGGAGGCTTAGCCGCGAATCCGTTTCGCCTAAGTTTATCAAAATCCTACCGAGTGGTAAGCCAGCCTTCCACTCGGGGGCTTAGCTGCAGTCCAAGGACTCGCCTAAGTTTATCAAAATCCTACCGAGTGGTAAGCCAGCCTTCCACTCGGGGGCTTAGCTGCAGTCCAAGGACTCGCCTAAGTTTATCAAAATCCTACTGAGTGGTAAGCCAGCCTTCCACTCGGGGGCTTAGTTGCAGTGCAAGCACTCGCCTAAGTTTATCAAAATCCTACCGAGTGGTAAGCCAGCCTTCCACTCGGGGGCTTA
>NC_057810.1:439737713-439754684 GCF_018294505.1 Triticum aestivum | reverse complement strand
ACCCTCTCACTCGGAGGCTTAGCTGCAGCCCTGTGCTCGCCTAAGTTATAAAAATCCTACCAAGTGGAGAGCGACCCTCTCACTCGGAGGCTTAGCTGCAGCCCTGTGCTCGCCTAAGTTATAAAAATCCTACCGAGTGGTAAGCCAGACTTCCACTCGGAGGCTTAGCTGTGGCCCAGTGCTCGCCTAAGTGGATTGAAGAATAAGTCGATTGCAATAAAGGCGCCTTGCTTTGAACCTGCAAAAGACATTTCGAGCCAAAGGCAATCGTATTCAAGTACCAAATTCAAGTTTGAATCGATATCTAAAGGAACCGAAAGGGCTCAGGCGTTAAGCCCGTTAAGGTTTGTCGGTTACAATTCCACTCGGCATACCGAGGCAAATTTAAAGCGTCGAACCAGAAGAAGTTTTTTACCCCTCCTGTGGAGGGCTGGAAGGTGCAATAAATTCATCAAGGTCAATTCCGTCGGCGATCCGAGTGGCAGCTGCAAGGAAAGTTTCCATAAAGGACCTGAAGTCGTGCTTCTTGGTATTGGCCACCTGAAGGGCCGCCAGCTTCTCCTCTCGCGCATCTTTGCAGTGGACTCGGGCCAGACACAGAGCGACATCTGCACCACACCGAGCCGAGGACTTCTTCCACTCCTGCACTCGACCAGGGATCGTGTTCAAGCGGGCCATCAGTGACTCAAGGTCATTCTGAAGTGTCTCCTCAGGACAGAGCGTCGAGTCGATGCGCGATGTGGTGGCCTTCAGCCTTGCGAGATAGTCCACGACAGCTGCAACACGAGACTCCAGTCGGAAAACTTCCATGGCAACTTCGTCGTTCACCGGAGAATTGACGGGGTCGAGGTTTGGCTCCAGCCGGCTAGTTTCTTCTTCAAAGTTTTGACAAAATTCTGCGAGGGTGATCACTAAGTCAAGGGGATGGTCGAATGGAAAAATCACGATTGGAAACGTCTGCCAAGCATAGAGGTTTACCTTCAAGCATAAGAAACAGCTTCTTGGCAAGTCCACTCAGGAAGGCCTCCAGATCAGTTTTCTTCCCAGTCAATTTGCTGACTTGGTCGGTCAGGGCAGCTTTATCAGTTTTCAGTCGACTGATCTCCTTGTTGGCAATCCCAAGAGCAGCTTTCAGATTGGTATTGTCTTGTTCAAGCTTGGTGACTGAAGCTAACTTCTCGTCAGCAAGCTTGATCTTCTCAGCTAGCTCAAGGTCTTTATTCTGTTGGGCCTCCCTTACCTTACCTGCAAGTTACAGCAAGATCAGACTTTGAAACAAGCAAGGGGAAAAGCAGTCGTCAGGGTCTCACCAAACATACCTTCGGTCTCCTCCTTTGCCTTTGTCAGCTTCTCCTGAACCAGCTTCAAGCTCAGCTCGACTTGAGTATGCTTGTGTTCCAGCTCTGAGTAGCGAGCCACAAGATCACAAGAGTTCTGCGAAGAACCAATCGACTAAATGTCAAATATAATTCACTTCCGAGAGAAAAAGGGAAAAACACACGTTTCTAAGACTACAGCCGAATACAAGCATTCGACCGTAGTCTCGGGGACTACACCCAGTGGGTGCACTCAGCGTGCCCCCACTAATCCTGTGGAAGACAAAGTCGACCAGTCGACCTCAAAAAAAAAGGTGCGAGATGCATTCTCTAAGACTGTGATCAACTGCAAGCAGTCGACCACAGTCTCGGGGACTACACCCAGTGGGTGCACTCAGCGTGCCCCCACCGGTTCGTGAAATCCAGTCGACATAGTTGACTGACAACAAGATTGACATCAATAAAGCCTAAGGCCGACTGCCAGCAGTCGTCCTTAGCCTTGGGGACTACACCCAGCGGGTGCACTCAGCGTGCCCCCGCTAACACGGAGTTTAATCGACAACACCCAGTGGGTGACTGCTATAAATTCCGGAAAAGAAAAGTTTTTGGTAGCATATCCAACAGAACAAACAGCGGTCGACTGACCTGGACATTGCTTTGGAGGGCAGAACTGGCGTCATAAGCTGCCTGGCTCGCGTCCCGGATGGTCTTCAGCTGCTCCATCATGAGTCCCGCCTGGCGTATTGCCTCCTTCGCTGCGCCAGCTTGGTCCTCTGGGACATGGTGCGTCGTGAAGAGGGAGGGCTGCTGAGCACTCGTCAGTGGATTTGCGAAGGACACAGTGTGTCGAGTGGTGTTCTCTTCCTCCACAGTCAGAATCTCGGGCGCCGTCACATCCTGAGGCACCTTACTAGCGGACGCTTTCCGACTCCTCCTGCGCTTCAGCGGCTCTTCATCCTCATCATCATCAGGAAGATTGATAACAGTATTGGGTGGAGCTGCGGAGAAGAATCAGGATCAGAGATCGCGAGTCAGTCGACTAAGAACGGCGTTAAGAATACAGTACCTGGGGTCGAAGTTGCTGCGTCCTCCATCTCGTGGTCATCAGCCCGGGCCGAGGTTTCAGAAGTAGCAGCACTGCAACTCCAAAGGATCAGTCGACTAACTACAGCGTCGACCAGAGACAAAGTTCACACAGAATAAGAAAATATGAGCAGCACGGTTACCCTGATATGGTGGGGATGGACACCTTCATCTTCGGCAAGAGCTTGATCGGCTTCGACGAGGCCGCCATGGGCTGCTTCGGCGCCTTTTCAGCCGGCACCGGAGAGGTGGTCCGAGGGCGCTTGGTCGACTGAGTGGCGGTCGCAACCCCCTTACCACGTTCGGTCGAAAGGTCGTGGACAAGCTTCGAACGCCTTTCTGAGCGTGGTGGTACGACCTCCTCCTCCTCTTCTTCCTCGTCCTCGACGTCGTCTTCATCACCGTCATCATCATCATTGTCATCATCATCCTCTGCAACATCCGAGTCCCATTCCTCCTCTTCCTGGCTCTCGCCCCCGCTCACCTCGCCCTCCTCAGTCGAAGCTTGTGCCCCATTGGGCATCGAGTACAACTCGGTGAGGGCCTAGCAGATGTCCAGACAAGGATCAGTCGACCAGTCGGCAGGGTTAACAGAAATGAATATGACAAGGGTGCAGTGGAGAGCAGAGCAAGTGTACCTTGTTTGGGTCGCTGTTGTGGTCGAGTGGAGGAATCCTTCTGGCTCCACGTGGGTTATCCTTGTTTCCGGTAACGGCTACCATCCATCTTTCCAGAGTGACGTCGTCGACTGCTTCTGGATGGACTCTAGTCTCGTCTTCGGTCCCACAGTACAACCACATGTAGTGGCTCCGGAACTGAAGGGGCTGGATGCGACGCCTGAGGAAAACCTCCAGGAGGTCCATGCCCGTCACTCCCTCCCGAACCAACTGCACCACGCGCTCCATCAACATCTTCACGTCAGCTTTCTCCTCCGGAATCAGCTTTAGAGGGGAGGGCTTGTTCACTCGGTCCATGGTAAACGGAGGGAGTCCACTCGACTGCCCTGGCGTCGACTGGACCTGGCAGTAGAACCAAGTCGACTGCCAGCCTCTGACGGACTCGGGAAAGGTCATGGGCGGGAAGGTGCTCTTATTCCTCACCTGAATCCCCAGACCCCCACACATTTGGACGACTCGGGTTCTCTCATCACCTGGGCTCGCCTTCTTCATGGTCTGAGATCGACACGTGAATATATGTTTGAACAAACCCCAGTGCGGTCGACAGCCCAAGAAACCCTCACACATGGACACGAACGCAGCAAGATAGGCAATGGAGTTTGGGGTAAAGTGGTGGAGCTGCGCTCTGAAGAAATTCAAGAAGCCACGAAAGAAAACACTCGGCGGCAAGGAAAACCCACGATCAACATGGGTGGCCAAAAGCACACACTCACCCTCTTCTGGCTGGGGCTGCCACTCCTTTCCCGGAAGCCTCGCAGCTCCGTGGGGGATCAAGCCCTCGTTTGCCATGTCGAGGAGGTCATTCTCTGTGATGGTCGACTGGATCCAGTCTCCTTGGACCCAGCCCTTTGGCAGGCGGGATCTGGACGAGGACCCTCCGCGGCTGGTGGATCTCCCCTTTGCCTTCTCCGACGCCGACGCCTTCTTTGCACGCTCCAGCGCCGCCGTCTTCTCCTTGGCCATGGTCGCCGGCGAGATGCGAAAAAGGGAAGCGGTGCGGGGGCGAGAGCGAGCACGCTGGGCGGGGAAGAAGGAAGCAGAGAGAGGGAGAGAATGCTGAGGCGCAGCACAGAAATGCTCGCCGGGCACATTTATAAGGTCCCTTCCGAGTGGATGACAGGTGGGCTCGTCGATCTAATCATATCTGGGAGCAGTTATGCAGACGGGATACGTGGCGAAAAAGGCGGCGCGGAGATCGAGGCGTCCATGCTCCGTCCCATCCGAACGCCGCGGTCCGCCCCGCTTCGCGCGCGTCCCCAAATTTCGCATCCCGCGGAATCCGCGAACAGCAAATCAGTCCGTCAGACGCGGTGTTTCCGGCGACCCATCGCTCGGAGATCGTCGAAGCCTGAAAGATCACTCGACGCAAAAATAAAATGGATCGAGTCGACTGAAGGCAAGTTGCTCCCTCTCGATGAAGAGATTCTTTGGTCCAGAATAGCGCACAACCAGAGCGCAAAGGTTAATCGGAAACGACATCAACTCCTTCCTCACTCGAAGCCTCAATCCATTCGGGGGCTAATGATGGGGTTATGTACCTAGGGTAGGGTCATGGACCTGATCCAAGTAACTTACCCCAGGACATCCTTAGAAGAGGTCGCCTTCCAGTCGACCAACGAGGACTCACTCGACTGGCCTGAAGGACTCGACCACGAAGACTCACTCGACCACCAGGAGGTCAAGAGGCACTCTGCACTGCAATGGCCTGTAATCAAGTAGACTTTATGATAGTAAAGGCACTTTATGTGAGGCGTTACCAGTAACGCCCCAGACTTAACTCACCTTAAACCCTCTCCTACGTGGGCTGGCTGGGGTCCTGGCGCACTCTATATAAGCCACCCCCCTCCACAGGCAGAAGGGTTCGGCACCTTGTAACTCATATACTCATAATCCACTCGACCGCCTCCGGGCTCCGAGACGTAGGGCTATTACTTCTTCCGAGAAGGGCCTGAACTCGTACATCCCTTGTGTTTACAACCTCTGCATAGCTAGGACCTTGCCTCTCCATACCTACCCCCCACTCTACTGTCAGGCTTAGAACCACGACAGCCTGCGCCTCTTTCGATCTGTATCCCAGTTTGTGCTAACCTTCTTAAGGAAAATTTGTTTAACTTATGTCTGTACTCAGATATTGTTGCTTCCGCTGACTCGTCTATGATCGAGCACTTGTATTCGAGCCCTCGAGGCCCCTGGCTTGTATTATGATGCTTGTATGACTTATTTTATTTTTAGAGTTGTGTTGTGATATCTTCCCGTGAGTCCCTGATCTTGATCGTACACGTTTGCGTGTATGATTAGTTTACGATTGAATCGGGGGCGTCACAAACATCTAGCCCAACCACTCTTTTTCGCAGTCACAGACAAATGGATCGGTCTGATCCATAAAATCAACATCCCGTGCAAAAACATTATTGTAGGATGACTACAATTTGTTGTAAATAGAAGCCGAGCACATTTAGAAGCCCATTTGTCCAGCTGAAACTTCTTTTTTTGCTGTTCAACGTGTTCGTCCGTGAGAAATCTCTTGTTGTAAAACTTAAGCCTCATGGACAATAGTAACCTTGTATTCAATAGGAAGAATGTGACAAAGCTTCTGTTTGCCTGGTTGGATGCATATCCTTCCATCGTTATTGTCCTCAAACGAATGTCATGAGAACTGAGAAAATCATGGTGCTTATTACGCCACCGATTGGTTATACGTTTTTCTCCATGTGGTAGCAGTGCCTAAGTAGACATGAAGATTGAAAATAGTTAAGGTCTGAAAAAAGAGTATGTCTAAAGAGCGACAACTGAACAATTAATTCTAGTGCAATGTATACGGGCTTTCAATGTGCATGAAATCATCACCTTTATAGATAAATTCTCCAGAGATCGAAAGCATCACAGCAAGCCAATAATTATGTTCAGATCAAAACTAAACAATCCGATATATAAGATCTTGACAGAATCTAGCAGCATTAATAGGCTATCCATGGACGAACTCTTCATTGAGCATATAACATAATATTAGTACCCAAAGTGTACTCCAAGATGATATAAAACTTATGCGCACAAATGAAAAATGCAGCTTATGATTAAAAATGTGTAGATGATAATATACGGTACCTGAAAAAGGGAGGAGCCAAACACCAACTTCTTGTGATCATTAAACGGATCACGAATTACACCCAAGGTCTCTAGTTTGGGCGCAGAGACGTCAGTTATTTGCAAAGGTTTATACCAATCATCAAGGAGCAACCTTTGAAGTGAAGGGGCATCTTCGATGATGAGCTGTTGTCCTTCAAAACAAATTCCAATGCTTTTAAGGTGAGGCGAATTTATTTGGAGACAACTTATAGAGATTTCTATTCCAAAACAATCAGCAAGCGCTCTAGGGCAGGGCAACTGGAGTAGATGATGCTGTGTAGTGAGGCCTCCGACAGATAAACCACCACAAGCGAAAGTTATTCTAGCAGTGGGAGTCGAAGCATTTGTACCAGATCGTGTGGTAGATGGCACCGAGCGAAGGTGGCTGTGTGGAGAGAGGAGGAAAATCGCGAGATGGACAACAGTGGTGTGGGCACAAATTCTTGGTGTGTTCGTGGTATGAAACTTTCATGGTAATGGTAGAACTCAAACTGCTAGAGTTTTTCGAATTCAGGGAACATCAGCCAAGCGTCCACCGTGCAGGGTATGGACAACAGGTAGCATGTAGGGATGCAGAGACATTGAATAGGGCCCTGCTGGTGAGACGAGACGATGGCTCTGAGGAGATCAAATTCAGGAAGGACAGAAATCTGACGACAGTCGAGATTGAGAGGCGCAGTGCGCCATATCGGGCGCCACCAAGTTGAGAGGACTTGTGTGCGGCATCAATCCTTGGTGGGGAGAAGCAAGATGATCTCTGATATGTCTCCAATGTATCTATAATTTTTGATTGTTCCATGCTATTATATTACCTGTTTTGGATGTTTAATGGGCTTTACTATGCACTTTTATATTATTTTTTGGACTAACCTATTAACCGAAGGCCCAGTGTAAATTGCTATTTTTTTGCCTATTTCAGTGTTTCGCAGAAAAGGAATATCAAACGGAGTCCAAACGGAATGAAACCTTCAGGAGAGTTATTTTGGAACAAACGCAATCCAAGAGACTTGGAGTGGAGGTCAAGAAAGAACCAAGGTGGCCACGAGGTAGGAGGGCGCACCTAGGGGTAGGCGTACACCCCACCCTCGTGGGCCCCTCGTGGGTCCACCGACCTACTTCTTTCGCCTATTTATACTCATATACCCTGAAAACATCCGAGAGCACCACAAAATCCTATTTCCACCACCGCAACCTTCTGTACCCGTGAGATCCCATCTTGGGGCCTTTTCCGGCGCTCCGCCGGAGGGGGAATCGATCACGGAGGGCTTCTACATCAACATCATAGCCTCTCAGATGATGTGTGAGTAGTTTACCATAGACCTTCGAGTACATAGTTATTAGCTAGATGGCTTCTTCTCTCTCTTTGGATCTCAATACAAAGTTCTCCTCGATCTTCTTGGAGATCTATTCAATGTAATTATTTTTGCGGTGTGTTTGTAGAGATCCGATGAATTGTGGGTTTATGATCAAGATTATCTATGAACAATATTTGAATCTTCTCTGAATTCTTTTATGCATGATTTAATTATCTTTGCAAGTCTCTTCGAATTATCAGTTTGGTTTGGCCTACTAGATTGATCTTTCTTGCAATGGGAGAAGTGCTTAGCTTTGGGTTCAACCTTGCGGTGTCCTTTCCCACTGGCAGTAGGGGCAGCAAGGCACGTATTGTATTGTTGCCATCGAGGATAAAAAGATGGGGTTTATATCATATTGCTTGAGTTTATCCCTCTACATCATACCATCTTGCCTAATGCGTTACTCTGTTCTTATGAACTTAATACTCCAGATGCATGTTGGATAACGGTTGATATGTGGAGTAATAGTAGTAGATGCAAAATCGGTTCGGTCTACTTGCCGCGGACGTGATGCCTATATACATGATCATGTCTAGATATTCTCATAACTATGCGCTTTTCTATCAACTGCTCGATAGTAATTCGTTCACCCATCGTAAATTATGTTGTCTAGAGAGAAGCCACTAGTGAAACCTATGGCCCCCGGGTCTGTCTTTCATCATATTATCTTCCTATCAATTTACTATTCCTTCCATCTCTTATTTTGCAATCTTTACTTTCCAATCTATGTCATAAAAATACCAAAAAATTATCTTATTATCTCTATCAGATCTCAGTTTTGCAAGTGGCCGTGAAGGGATTGACAACTCCTTTATCGCGTTAGTTGCAAGGTTCTTATTTGTTTGTGTAGGTACGAGGTGACTTGTGTGTTGTCTCCTACTGGATTGTACCTTGGTTCTCAAAACTGAGGGAAATACTTACTCTACTTTGCTGCATCACCCTTTCCTCTTCAAGGGAAAACCAACACAGTGCTCAAGAGGTAGCAAGAAGGATTTCTGGCGCCGTTGCCAGGGAGGCTAACGCCAAGTCAAGACATACCAAGTACCCATCACAACTCTTATCCCTCGCATTACATTATTTGCCATTTGCATATCGTTTTCCTCTCCCCCACTTCACCCTTGCCGTTTTATTCACCCTCTTTTTCCGTTTGTCTTTTTTTCCCGCTTGCTTCTTGTGTGCTTGTGTGTTGGATTATTTGTCACAATGGCTCAAGACAATACTAAATTGTGTGATTTTTCCAATACCAACAATAATGATTTTCTTAGCACTCCGATTTCTCCTCTTACCGATGCTGAATCTTGTGAAATTAATGCTGCTTTGTTGAATCTTGTCATGAAAGATCAATTCTCTGGCCTTCCTAGTTAAGATGCCGCTACTCATCTAAAAAACTTTGTTGATTTGTGTGATATGCAAAAGAAGAAAGACGTGGATAATGATATTGTTAAATTGAAGCCATTTCCGTTTTTGCTTAGAGATCGTGCTAAAACTTGGTTTTCGTCTTTGCCTAAAAATAGTATTGATTCATGGAATAAGTGCAAAGCTGCTTTTATCTCTAAGTATTTTCCTCCTGCTAAGATCATCTCTCTTAGAAACGATATTATGAATTTTAAGCAACCTAATCATGGGCATGTTGCACAATCTTGGGAGAGGATGAAATTAATGATTCGCAATTGCCCTACACATGGATTAAATTTATGGATGATCATACAAACTTTTTATGCCGGATTGAATTTTGCTTCTAGAACTTCAGATTCGGCTGTGGGAGGCACTTTTATGGAAATCACTTTAGGAGAAGATACTAAACTCCTAGATAATATTATGATTAATTATTATCAATGGCACACCGAAAGATCTACTAGTAAAAAGGTTCATGCGATAGAAGAGATTAATGTTTTGATTGGAATGATGGATGAACTTATGAATTTTTTGCTAATAAGAGTGCTCCTATTGATCCTAATGATATGCCTTTGTCTACTTTGATTGAGAATGATAATGAATCTATGGATGTTAATTTTGTTGGTAGGAATAATTTTGGTAACAACACGTATAGAGGAAACTTTAATCCTAGGTCGTTTCCTAGTAATTCCTCAAATAATTATGGTAATTCCTACAACAACTCTTATGGAAATTTTAATAAGATGCCCTCTGATTTTGAGACTAGAGTTAAAGAATTTATGATTTCCCAAAAGAATTTCAATGCTTTGCTTGAAGAAAAATTGCCTAAGATTGATGAATTGGCTTGGAACGTGGATATAATTTCTCTTGATGTTGATTCTTTGAAAATCAGATCTATTCCACCAGCATGATATCAATTAGTCTCTCAAATCTATGAGAAATTTCCATTGATGAGTGCAAGGAAAGAACCGCTAGGATGCGTGCCAAGAAAGATTGCTTTGTAAAAGCATGTTCTTCTAGTTTTCATGACAATAGGGATGAAGATCTAAAAGTGATTGATGGCTCTCCTATTAAATCTTTGTTTTGCAATATGAATCTTGATAATGATGGGACTGGAGATGAGTCAACTTTATTTAAAAGGTGTCCCAATGATTCAGAGTTTTTAGATCTTGATGCAAAAATTGGTAAAAGTGGGATTGAAGAGGTCAAAACTTTACATAGCAATGAACCCACTATTTTGGATTTCAAGGAGTTTAATTATGATAATTGTTCTTTAATAGATAGTATTTCCTTGTTGCAATCCATGCTAAATTCTCCTCATGCTTATAGTCAAAATAAATCTTTTACCAAACATATCGTTGATGCTTTAATGCAATCTTCTAAAGAAAAGCTTGAATTGGAAGTTTCTATCCCTAGAAAACTTTATGATGAGTGGGAACCTACTATTAAAATTAAGATTAAAGATCATGCGGGTTATGCTTTGTGTGATTTGGGTGCTAGTGTTTCCACGATTCCAAAAACCTTATGTGATGTGTTAGGTTTCCGTGAATTTGATAATTGTTCTTTAAATTTGCATCTTGCGGATTCCACCATTAAGAAACCTATGGGAAGAATTAATGATGTTCTTATTGTTGCAAATAGGAATTATGTGCCCGTAGATTTCATTGTTCTTGATATAGATTGCAATCCTACATGTCCTATTATTCTTGGTACCTTTCCTTAGAATGATTGGTGCAATTATTGATATGAAAGAAGGAAATATTAGATTCCAATTTTCGTTAAGGAAAGGCACGGAACACTTTTCTAGGAAGAAAATTAAATTACCTTATGAATCTATAATGAGAGCCACTTATGGATGGCACACCAAAGATGATAACACTACAAAAAAATACACTTCCGTGATCATACATGTTTGTCACAGTAGGTCACATTTTCTGTCATGCATGTACATCCATGACAAATTTATGATAGAATCAAGATAGTCATACCTGTGCTGTCGTAGAAGTGTTCCATGACATTACCAAAATTATCATCACGGAAGTGTCCACTTCCATGACGATAAATCGCATGTCACAAAAGTTCTTTCGTTAAGGGTGACCGACACGTGGCATCCACCGTAACGGAACGTCGTTAAGCTATTGGGTCCGGTTTTGGATCCGATAACCCATTAACAGCCCGGACCAATGGGGATTTTCCACGTGTAAAATCATCATTGGCCAGAGGAAACACGTGTTGCCCCACCATTGGGACAGATGTCATCCACTCATTGGACAGGAGACGCCTATGATAGGGCAACACGTGGCATGGCCCAACAGTGGCCCATTCCGGTGAAAAAGGGCGGCCCAGTAAAAATAGCAGGCCGACCCATGTAAGGCCTACTTGTGTCAGGTCCATTTAAGCCCACGACCCATACGAGATGTGCCAATTTGGCCCGTCAATGACCCGTTAAAGATTTGACACCATTGCAGCCCATCGTCAGTTCGAGCCCATTAACAGCCCGCTATATATTTGGGCTCAATATCGGCCCGATTAGATTTTGGCCTGTTAATGGCCCATTTAGTGGATGGGCCAATTTTCACAATGTACATGTTTCGGCCTTTTAGCGACCCATTTGAATATTGGGCTAATTTCTGGCCCGGTGTGTCTTTCAGCCTGTTGACGGCCCATAAATCAGTTGGGCCATTTGCAGTCGGACCTGAGTTTCGGCCTTTTAGTGACCCATTTAAGTGTTGGGCCAATTTCCGTCCCGGTGTGTCTTTCAGCCTAGTGACGGCCCATATATCTGTTGGGCCATTTGTAATCGGACCTAAGTTTTGGCCTTTTAGCGACCCATTTAGTTGTTGGGCCAATTCCCGGCCCTGTGTGCCTTTCAGCCTGTTAACGGACCATAAATGAGTTGGGCCATTTGTAGTCGGACCTGAGTTTTGCCCTTTTAATGGCCCATGCCCTTCATGGTCCAATACCAGCCCGGTTTCTCTTCGGCCCGCTAAAGGCCCACAACACAGTTGGGCCATTTACAATACGACCTAACTTTCGGCCTCTTAGCGGCCCATGCTCTTCATGGTCCAGTACAAGCCCGCTGTCTCTTTTGGCCTACTAAAGGCCCACAGTATAGTTGGGCCATATGTAGCCCGAACTTAGTAATGGCCTGTTAACGGCCCGTGAAATCAATTGGGCCCACCTGTTGCCCGCTTCGATGTCAGCCTGTTAACGACCCAGGAGGGCCGACCATTAATTTTCGGCCTGGTAACGGCCCATTAACTTAATGGGCCCAGTAAAGTTCGTACATGTCTTTAGGACAAATTAGATAATTTGATCCCATTACGACGAGCAATTATGCACAAGACCAAAACCGATCAAGCAAAGGTACGACATATAGGGAAAAAGGTTGCACATCCAACATATATTACAGGAAATTACATCCACTGGGCAATCAAAGATTGATGCCAGTGCAAATAAATGAACAGAACCTAACGATCTACAACGTCACATTCTGCAACCTCAGCATGGATGACGCCCATAAGCATGTGGGCAAGTTCTTGCTGCTTTGCTACACTCTCTTTGAAAACATTGATCAGTTGTTGTGTCGCACGACTCTGCACCTCTGATTCCTCCACCATTTCCATCATTCCTTCAGCCATTAATTGGTTCACAAACATACTTTTTTTTGTTGCATTCGAGACAGAGGATACTGAACAGATTCAGATGGCGATTTTGGCAGGCTTGTATTATTGATAGTGAAGAGTGTCTCAACCACTGCATCATAACATAAATTAGGAGGGGAACCAAACAGATTAATCATGAGTTATTGGCATATTACCTGGCCTAGATTTATTGGAAAGAAACAATGGGGTTGCCTTGCTGTTTTCAGAGTTTGTCTTCTTATCTTCAGCAGCTTGCAACAAATTAAGACACTAGCATTGCTATCATTGGCCAAGTCAGATAATAGGACATCAACATTGGCACAACAAACATTTGGGCAACTAGCCAACACGAAATTAACACAATATGGCACATCTATCATCAGCCAGGTAAGGTAATACGAAAGCAACATTGAAACAATGAATCAATGGGCAACTAGAGTAGCACTACAATTCAGTAATGTGCATGATATGATATAGTACACTCATGCAACTCAGTATGCAAAACTACCAGGCAGTTTTCTTTACAAAAATCAACATTAGCGCCTTTAACATTTTGCTACAACTAATTTCAGATCAGGCAAAGGTTGGATTCAAGCCGATTAACAAAATACATGCTGATGTAAAAATACAGTGATATACAACATGTACTTACATCAGCATTGGAGCACAGAGAATTCCCGCAAGATGTTTTCCTCGAATACAATCCCAATGAAGGAAATCTTCTATCATTTAACCTTACTTTCTAAAAGAGAGATGGGTAAGAAACATGTAGAAAATATGATCAGAATGCTATAAAATTTCATGATGCGAGGATACGCACACGCTTCTTAGAATGGAGTTGACATTCTTTTGCTGGACTGGAGCGGACTAGTTCTTTGGCCACTGGAATCTGCTTATTATCAGTGTGAGTTGGGTTTCTCTGTGCTGGAGCAGTATCTATGAAAAATGGAGTTGGTTTATTATCTCCTGGCGTTTGGATCTTTTGCAAAGACGTAGTTTGTAACCCTTCAGATTCTAACATAGCCGTCTTCCCCTTGCATGCCTTATATAGAAGAATGGTGCTTCAATTATAAAACATGCTACCGTAGATATGGAATAGGTACTGAAGAATAGAAAGGCATGCCATATTGACATGTATTCCCTCCATCCGAAAATAAATGGATGGGTCTAGGCGTATTTCAGTTCTAGATACATCCAGTTTTATCCATTTCTGCGACATGTAATCCGGACAGAGGGAGTATGATGTAAGAGCTAGGGATACGACATGACAACACAGTAAAAAAACACTGAAACCCCACTACAGAACCAAAGAAATCAAACCCACTGATATGAGATAGTACACTCATCCAGCTCAGGATGCAAAACTACCAGGCAGTTTTCCTTACAAAAATCAACATTGTGGCCTTTAATCATACATTTTGCTACAACTAAATTTAGATCAGATAAAGGTTGGATTCGCACCGATTAACAAATTACATGCTGATGTAAAAATATAGTGATATACAACAGGTACTTACATCTGCATTGGAGTACAGAGAATTCCTGCAAGAATCTTTCCTCACAGACGATACCAGTGCAGAAATTCTCCTATCTGTTAAGCTTATTTTCTAAAAGAGAGACGGGTAAAAAACATGTAGAAAATATGATCAGCATGCTATAAAATTTCATGATGCAAGGATACACACACGCTTCTTAGAATGGAGTTGACATATTTTTGCTGGACTGGAGCGGACTAGTTCTTTGGCCACTGGAATCTACTTATTATCAGTAGGAGTTGGGTTTCTCTGTGCTGGAGCAGTATCTATAAAAACTGGAGTTGGTTTATTATGTCCTGGCGTTTGGATCTTTTGCAAAGACTTGGTTTGTAACCCTTCAGATTCTAACATAGTCGTCTTCCCCTTGCATGCCTTGTATAGAAGAATGGTGCTTCAGTTATAAAACATGCTACAACAGAGAGATGGAATAGGTACTAAAGAATGGAAAGGCATGACATATTGACATGTATTCCCTCCATCCGGAAAAAACTGGATGGGTCTAGGCGTATCTCAGTTCTAGATACATCCTTTTTTTATCCATTTCGGCAACATGTAACCTAGACGGAGGGAGTATGGTGTAAGAGCGAGGGATACGACATGACAACATAGTAAAAAAAGCACTAGTTGAATGTAAAACTGTATGCTAGCGGAATACGTACAGAAAAAACTAAGGCAGCATACACGTGTATGATTGGGAAACTAAGATGGCATTGCAACAAAGCACTAGAAGATCACTTCAATGTAAAAAAACATGGTATGGTAGACAGATGAAGTACGTACTGATGAATAACAATGTATAAGATATTCAAAAGCATGATGTCCAAATTAAGCAGATGGCATTGCGATAGAGTAGAATGACATTACTTGAATTTGAAAACATGTTATCATGAATGGAATAGGTACTGAAAAACAGGAAGGCATGACATATTTACATGCATGATCAGCATGCTATGCACATGGCATTGCAACAGAGTAGATACACTCTAGGACATTATATGCATGTTGTACCCATATCACGGGCCAAGTTAGAGCAAGGACCTTGTGGGGTGAAGAGGATTCAACATCTTTCTGCAAGTCTTCCGAAGAACTACCTTTACATGTTCCATCATATTGGGTATCATTGACATCAAGTTTATTGGCCTTTACATTGCTCCACGAGGTTCTTGTGGATATATCAGTGTGTGCAAATATATCTGTCATGCATGGAAGACAACTAGTAGTTAGATTTATGTAATGAGTGCCTGTAGGAGACGACATAAATAGTAGGAATGGGGTTAACTAGCAGCAACATGTCTCAAAAACTAAAGGGAGAACACATATGAGAGCTACAGAATATGTATCGTTTGTACTCGAGATTAACTAGATGGCACACAAAAGTATTAAAGAACAACATATGTAATACTAGAAGAGGTATAATACTATAATCACCAGCGTGTGGGATAGCATTGGCTGATGGATGATAACTATGGAACAACATTACCTAAAGAACAAGTATCTTAGCTGAACTATGGAACAACATTAACTCCTGAACAAGACCCGTAAGAGATCAACATGAATATACAGTGAAATGTGATAATCTATTTTCCATGCTTAGATGAATAACAAAGCCATAAATGTTGCACACAAGTAAGATGCGGGTACAACCTATCAGGCCGCCATCCATAAGAGTGAGCATCATGTGCTGACTTGTCGATGGCCCTGCAGTTGTTGTGGCTGTCCATGTCGGGCACACGCATTCGATGTAGGGAACTGTTGAGTGGGGACTATAGCTCCCTTCTGGTGTATGCTTCCCTTGTTGGAGCAGCTGCAGTGAGTCGGAAGACGGTGTGGCTGAAGATGCGGATAACGCATAATGTTAAGAACGACACATCTCTTTGATATGAAGAAATATACTAAGAGATCAACAACAAGGTATGAGAGTGGTCACACATCTGTTGACTGAGTCTAAATTGGGGTCACACGATTTTATTTTATTTTGGTACTGTCCGATCTACGCCGGATGCCTTGATGGCCTTCTTGTGCCTCCCGGCTGACACTGTTAGGAATCTTCACCGAAGAGCCAGCGACCAATGGCAGAGCATCTTGCCTCCGCCGTCCGTGGCCCCAGCCAAAACCCCGCTCCCCGCCCCAGTGCACTGCCGTGGTTGCGCCGCCCCCGGGCCAATCCACAAAGACTCCCCGTCATCCAGATCCGGTAGCGGCAGTACCATGAACCCACGCAACTCTAAGATAGCCATCTAAGCACTGCTACCGTGGCGAACTTGCGGCCCCACACCCTTACGTTAGAGACCAGCCAACCGACAGCCTAGGAGCTCCGCCACCTCGAGGGTGTTGCTTCCCATTGAGAATTGATTGGCCCAGAATAAAAATTTAGACAACTGACGCCTAAATAAAGTGATTTGAGATGAGGGTGCGACCTATCTGGTGGCACGATGAAGTAGGCAGGTCTAGCTGCTGAGTCGGTGAGGCCGGCACGGTTGCGGTGGCCACCGGCGATAGGGAAACAGCAATGTCGCGACGGTCGACGGCTATGGGGAAGCAGCGCCGGGACTCTGGACGGATCCGTAGTTGGAGCCGCTCCGGCACCATGAACAACAACGGGGGTGAATCGGCTCCGGTACGGTTCACGCGGCCGTCGTCGAGGCAGCTCCAACAACATGGAGTAAGAGGCACATGGCCCAGTGCACGACGGCAAATGGAAAGCGTCTCCGGCATTAGGGAGGAGGGAGGCTGTGAAATTGGTGCGGTGGGGGGGCGCCATGGAGGAGGGGCTAAGGTTTCACGGCTCGAGAGAAGGGAGCTTCCGGGGAGAAGGTGATCTGGCGCCCACGAGGTATGTA
>NC_057810.1:439736520-439737540 GCF_018294505.1 Triticum aestivum | reverse complement strand
ATGTTTTACAGACACATTTGTCTAAAATGTGAGGGGGAGTTACAGTTCTACCCCTGCCTTTAGGCTTCTCGGCTTGGGTCTGTGTACTAAGGGTCGGGGATAGTAGAGTAACTTTGCTTCTCCCCGAATAGTGGGCGGGAGCAATTTCGGGCGAGGGGGCGTGTTTTGAAATATACTGGGCGCGAGCGATTTCGGGCGAGGAGAGCGTGTTTTGAAAAAGTGGGCGCGAGCTATTTCAGGCGAGGAGAGTGTGTTTTGCCGACCATGGTTTATGAATTATTCGGCACATGTCATTTCGGCCGAGGAGAAGGCGCGCTTGGATGAAGTTACGAACATACCCTCGATGCACAACAGGCCAATTAATGTGTCTCCCACATAGGATGGTAATTTCGCGTCTCCCATTTGTTTGCTCGGGCGAATTCCACCGAGTAGACGATGTTTAACGGTTCATTCAAAATTTGGGAGAACGAGCATCCACGTCTACCTTACCAAGTCGATTCGAATCAAATTTAGAAATATTAGCTTGCCACTTCTTTTTTAGATGGAGAGATGATGCTCGGGAGTAATGTGTTTTTACATGCTCGTTGCTAGCGATTTACTATATGACAAATAGTTGACCCACTCAAAAACGGGAATCAAACCCAAAATGAAATATCTCGATTCAATGAAATAGCTCGTTAACCAGGTCAAAATAGTGAACTAAATCCAAAATTGAACACCTCAATCAAATAGCATGTTGTACAGTATTATAGTACTCCATGAACATGTTGAAAGTCAAATTAATGAACTTGTTTGATATACGCATATATCCATTCATGTGTGGATTGTAGACAACATGTTCTCCAATTTAAATATTTGAATGCAAGTTTATATCGAAACAAGGTTTATATCAGTCTTTGATGCATAAAATGCGACCTCCCCCTCTCCCGGACTCCCGCTCCCTCTCTTTCTCTCTCCCTCTCTCTCGCCGACAATCTTCAATTCTGTCGCACGCATCCAATACACAAACCTTGTTGGTCC
>NC_057810.1:439707015-439736319 GCF_018294505.1 Triticum aestivum | reverse complement strand
TCTAGTTCACATGCATATATACTCCATCTATAGGTCTCTCTCGTACACTATGTATGATTCTCTATTCCAAGCTAGATATCTTGGGTGCACTCATCGTACGCACACAAATTCCTTGGCTCGTTGCTCGTAACTCTCTCACGCACCACTCTGTTGTCTCGGAGCTCTTCCTCCTCTCTCTCAAACTCTCCATCTACTTGGGTCACACATACACATGCATATCTCACTCGCACTCGATAGGTCCATCTAAAACTCTATCTCTCTCCCTCGTTCTCTCTCCATCTCACACGCACACACACACACAATCTCATGCCTAGCAAGCCAAGTATGATGGTCTCTCACTCAATTGTAGGCACACGCAGTCCCCCCTATATGTATATGACTAGCTAATATTAGTCTCCATCACAAACATGTGCATGGTCTATCTCGATTTCTCTCAGGGCATCTTTTTATCGCGCACGCACCTCCCTTGATCTCCCACCCATATAGTCCCCTCACGATCTCGAGGGGGTCTCTCTATCACAAACACACCTCTCGCCCTCCCCATGTGTCCATGTTCTCCATGTGTCCCTCCCGACCTTTGTTCCTTGTTGGCCAGACTTCTATTGGACATGTGCTATAGGGGTGTCTCTCTCCGTTGCAAACAATCACACACTAGCTATCTTCGTGTACGCTTTTCAATCTCGGAGATGCATGCGTGATATGTTCGCCTAAGAAACGAAAAAAACACTCTCTCTCTAATTTATCGTTTGTTGTCACTTTCTCTTTCGCACACATACTCTTTTTGCACACTTACTCATTCTCCTTCACACGCACTTGATCCCTCTCGACTTAGGCACTCTCCTCGGTCCATAGCATATTGATTTACTAAAAAGTCAAACATCACAAAGTTTGACCATGTATGTGGAGAAAAACAATTACATCTGGAACGGCAAACATATACCATCAGATTCACCATAAGATGTAGTTTTGTATGATGTATCTTTAGTATTGAAGATATAAATAACATTTGTGTAAACCTGATCAAAGTTTCCAAAGTTTGACTTCTTAAAAAATTACATGCACTGCATTATCGAGCGGATGGAATATCTCTTTCCCCCTCTCAGCTATCTGACGCACCACTCAGCCTTATTGGCGCTCCTCAATCTCTCTCAAACTTTATATCTCCCTGGTTCACACATACACATGTCTTTCTCACGCTATACATATAGACCCATCCAACACTCTCCGCCCTTGTTCTCTCTCTATGTGACACGCAACCCCCTAATAAGTACCATAATCCCTCACTCCATCATAGGCGCAAGCACCCTCCCAAGTATGATTATCTCTCACTAGCCATCAGGAACACACGTATTGTCTCCTTCCATCCATACGTCTATCTTGATATCTCTCTGGGTATCTTCTATCGCAACACACCTTGTCACTCGATCTCCCACCCATGTAGTCCCATCACGATCTCCAGGGGATCTCTCTATGACAAACATACACTCTCTCCTCCCCATGTCTGCATTTTCTCCATATGTCTCTCTCGACCTCTCTCCCTTGTTTGTCAGACCCCTCTTGGCCACGTGCTAGGGGTCTTGCTCTCTCAGTTGCAAACAACCACACACTATCTCCTCACCTTGCTTCCGTTGTCGAAGATGCATCTGTGATATGTTTGCATAAGACACACACGTTTTTTCTTGACTTTTATCGAGTGTTGTCCATGTCTCTTTCACACACACGCACACACCCTTTTTTCACTCACTCTTTCTATTTCTCTCTCACTCTCTCTCTAGTTAGGGACTCTCTCACGTCCATAAGCATATGGATGTTTTGAAAAGTCAAACCTTAGAAAAGTTTGACCAGGTATATGTGGAGAAAAACATTTACATCTGGAAAGATCATTAGATTCATCACAACATGTACTTACTTCATACTATCATTTATATTTGGTATTGTAGATATAAGTAATTTCTTTATAAGCTTGGTCAAAGTTTCAAAAGTTTGACTTTAAAAAAAATGTTGGAACTACATTATTGAACGGAGGGAGTATCTCTCTCTCTCTCTCTGCTATCTCTCACGGGCCTCCCCTCTCACATGAACACTCTATACCGACGGATTATACGCTCACTGTGTCAGCGTATAGCTCCATATATTGTTTAGTTGACTAGTCAACCAGTCCACATGCTGCCTTGTTAGCTCGTGTTTTGTATCTTCATGTGCTGGCCCATGTGGCAGTGGGTGAAAATAAGTAAACTAGAGGCTTATCTGACACGTGGTGAAGTAAACAAAGTTGAAACCACTCGGGGTAGCACCCCGCATGCTAGTAAATTGAGGGCGCATTGAGGACGCACTTCTTCCGCATGGAGGACACACTCACACACAATTCACCACTGCGCGGCGGCATGCACAGAAGGACGCACACAACACACACCAGCACACGTGTACACCGGCGTCGCCGCCGATTGAGATGGACGGCGAAGGCAACCAACAAGTGGAGGTGGCTCGAGCCAAAACCGCATCTGGCAAGCCTCGACTTCATCAGCAGCCTGCCCGACGACATGCTGCTCGTCATCATCGGCCTCCTCCCCACCAAATCTGCCGTGCAGACTACCCCGCTCTCTCGGCGGTGGTGCCCCCTCTGGCACCGCGTCCCCCTCAACCTCACCATCGACAGCTGCCTCTGCGACGGGGATTGCAAACACATGGCCGTAGTCTCCAAGATCCTTTCATCGCACCCTGGGCTAGCCAGACGCCTTGACATCTGCATGTTCAGTACCAATTGCAAGGTCCAACCCAAGTTCGACAAGTGGTTCTTATCCCCCACCCTAGATCAGCTTGAGGAGCTCAGCTTTGAAGCTGGACGATGTCGCTCTCTGCGGCCGTCCGCGCTCTGCCTCGTGCCAACGCTGCGCCGCGCCAGCTTCAGCTCCTACTATCTTCCCCAGATTAATGCCGCGCCCACCCTTCTTCTCCCTCAACTCAAGTAGCTCGACCTCTTCGACGTTGTCATCTCGAAGAAGGCTATGGAGCACCTGCTCCACAGCTGTACTGTGCTCGAGTACCTTCGACTTGAGCAGATCCATGGGTTCATTAGCCTCCACATCGCCTCGACGAATCTCCGATGGATTTATGTGTCTTGCTGGCCCCGCTAGAAGACATCAATTGGGAAGAGATCACTCTAGCTGTTCCACATTATGGTCATTGAGAATGTGCCTTTCCTTCAGAGATTGCCTGTATCGGATGTAGAAGGTCCAACAAATATCAGGGTCATTGACGCGCTGAAATTGACAACATTGGTGCACTCGTCTGCCAAATTCTCCGAACTCTTTAATGGATCCGTAATCGTTTAGGTACAACACTCATCTTCTTCTCCGTCTTCTTGAAATTCACATTTTTAAATCTCTTCTTGATGTATTTACGACCGTCTACCAAAAAATGATTCCCACAAGCTTGACTCAGTCTATGCGCACAGTGAAGATCTTGGCAATAAAATCTATCGGCCCCAATCTGGATCAAGTTGTTGGATTCCTTACATGCTTTCCGTGCACGGAGAAGCTACTCATCGAGGTGAAACTTCTTCCCTATTAGTAAACGGTGATCACAACGTAGCTCAATTTTTTTTGTAATTTTCCCAAATTACAATGACAAGTGTAGTGTTCAAAACTGCATCTACGCACTGCACCGAAAGAAATGTTTTAAGTATTTTTTTCTCACGTGATCACCTGCATCTTTTTTTGTTGTACTGTTATAGTAGCCTAGGCTAGTCATAGTGGATAGTAACTTAGACTACTCCAGTAACTCTATGGTTACCCTAAGAGCAAGTACTACCTCCGTCCTGGTTTACTCTTCCTATTTTGTAGTATCAAAATTAACCATAGATTTAACTGACAAAATGTTAATGCATTCACTAAGAACTATATCGTTGGATTCGTATTTGAACATAATTTCAAATGGTGTAATTTTTAGTGACATGCATTGGCATTTTCATACATAAATATATTGTCAAAATTTTATACTAAATAAGAGGTAGTACAAAAGTGGGCTATAACGACCCTCCACTATGTAGGCCAAAACACGTGCCAAATTCACTTGTGATGCATTTGGCATCGATGCCCCTCCATTGCTCACCTGGTGCCCCAATCTGGATCACCTACCTTGCTCTAGTGCCAAATTAACTCACACAATGAAAAAACACTTACGTGGGAGAGAGAGAGAGAGAGAGGACTGAGGCAATAAAAAAACACTTGTTTGGGAGAGTGAGAGGACTGAGGCAATAAAAAAACACTTGTTTGGGAGAGTGAGAGGCTGGTGTAGTTGGTTTGATTGATTTGTTTATACATGTGGGTCTGTGTGCACAGCGGTGCCAACTCTCTCACATCGCGAGAGCGGTGCCAAAATCTTTTGATTTGACATCGATGCGTATTATGGCATCGGCCACATAGTGGAAGGCAACAAATGCCCAAGCTCTTCACATACTCCTACGTAAATGAGAGGAAAGAGAGAGAGAGAGAGAGAGAGAGAGAGAGAGAGAGAGAGAGAGAGAGAGAGAATATCACTAGCCAGCCAACCCTATCGTATGAGCGAATGATATTGGTACCTCTTGATGACATGGCAATCTTATACAGCCAGCTACTCTAATATGTTCTCTTCTTTTGCAGATAAAAAAAAGATCTAATAGTGAAAAATGTGTTGCACTATAACAATCTCATCGAATGCCTTGATCGCCATCTTACATAAATTGATTTGATCGACTACCGAGGCAGCACATCTGAGATTAAATTGGCCAGGTTCTTTGTTCTGGAGGCAAGTGTGCTCAAGGTAATGAGGTTTGGCGTTCTCTGGCGCAACAATGAATGGCGTGATGATCACCGCAAGCGTCTAAGCCTAAATGACAAAGTCTCCGCAGGAGCTGAATTTGTTTTTGAAACATCAAGTGGCCAGAGACTCGAAAACTTATTTGCCCATTAGTGACTTGTCAAGGTGGTGGATTTTAGTTTGTACAATAATGCTGCATCCACCTAAAGTAACGAAAGTTCTTACATAAACTTCCTAGTAATTCCCTCTTCGTAGGTGCAACATTACTCCTAAAATTTGTAATATCAGTTTGAAACTTGTAATATTGCCATGTCCTATTCCTGCATTTTCAAAATCCTGCGAATCAAACAGGTCCTGAGTTGGTGATGATGTTGTGCCTGCCATCTTTCACCAATAGCCGTCGGATCTAGATCTGACGCATACAAACCAAACTTCTCCAGTTTTGCAAAAAGATGCCCGCACTTGTTCCCTATTTACAAACAACTCTTTGTTTCTCGCAATCAGCCTTATCTCCTCCCCACCACATCTAGAAGGCCATGGAAAAATCTGGCGCGATGGCCGCTGCCGGCGCTGTCCACCCCCCAATCTTTGGTGTTCCGTGCAATGCACGGGCATCTACACACGGGAAATTATGTCGAACACAGCTAGTTGTAAGCAGGCTAGGTCTACAGCCATGATGATAGTGACTGCAGACAGTGAGGCTGACTATGGTATTCCGAACACGGCGCCTATACTCAGGTGTCATCTCCGGGGTAGGGTCTTGTCACTTCACTGTGAGGAGCAACACGTAATAATTTGACCAACGGGTAGTACAGTGCTACTACATTGGTAGTACTACTACTACTAGTACAAGCACCACCGTCTGGATTTAGTAGTACTACCACGTCCATCTGGATTTAGTATCTGGATTTAGTATCCGAGAGGGTAGTGTTCATCCCCCATTTCTTCCGCGGGCTAGGGTTTCCACTCCACCCTTTCATCCGCGGGCTGATGTATTATTACATGATAGATTTCAATGATCTATCCCCAAATTCTTTCCTCAACATCTCAGCATTTATCGTCGTGTGCGAGGCCTTCCTCCGCATCCAACCCCACTTCGGGTTGTGGCTCAAAGTCTTCAACGTGAAGCCGAAGGTGCTGGATGGCCAGCATGCGGAGTGCGGAGGGGCAATGGTGAGTAAGTTGTCCAATGTCTCCTGGCCCAAAGGCACTTTTGTGGATACGGTAAACGAGTGGCAGAAGCAGTGGTTCTACTTCACAGAACCACGCGACACCACCTGGGCCGCAGCTGCCGAATTCCGCTCCAGCGCTCCTATGCGACTCACCACCTGGGTCGAGAAGAGTCTGGACTGGTGTTCTCCTGACGAGATGATAGCACTGCAGACGCACGTTTAGAGCATGGTAACCAAGAGCGTCAAGCTCGTTGATGTGATCCAGGTGATGCTAGTTCTCCGGATCCTTCCGTGCCAACGCCGAAGCCGCCCTCTATGCGAGTTCAATCCAAAGAAGCACCAGACCCTGGTGAGGCTCTTCGAGACTACACACGAAGGTGCATGGAAGCTGCTCTTTAAGGGCAACGAGAAACTGCCGGCCACAGATTCAGATCACGGGCACGATGCTAAACACCTCGCTAGCGAGGTATGTCGTTTTCAATGCATTCTCCACTTGTTTGTTTCAAGGATGACGCCTGAGCTTTTATTGTTGCTTTGTCAGGACTGGATGGAGAGGGCGAAGCGGATCCAGTGTCCGGCTCCGCTGCCCGAAGAACCGGTCATCCAGTGTCTGGTGAAGATGCTAGTGCCGACGCCCTATAAGGCGCCGGAAAAGAAGGCCAAGAAGAAGGCCAAGGGAGCCAAGAGTGGCCCCCGTCGCAAGGGCACTTCGGATGTGACGTATGAAGACGACGAAGCTCATTCCTCTGTCCCTGAGGACAATGACGAGGAAGAGGAGGAGGAGGAGGAGGAAAAAAACCCTCCCCCTAAGGAGAGGAAGAAGAAGAGGGCGGCTTCGGCGCATCTGGAACAATGATCAAAGTGAGCTATCAAGACAAGTTCAATGACCGCCAATGTATTTTACTCGGTAATAAATTACCAGGGTTGAGGGGGAATCCAAATTTCCTTAGTCTTATGTCCTTGAGCTCTTAACAAACCAATGCACTATACGATTGTCCGGCCACTCCACCCCAGAGCTCTCACCAAGCGTCGTTCATTCCACCGCACTACACACTAACCGGTAAGGAAGTGATGGCATCCTGCCGAGACGAGTTCCTCGCCACCCACAACCGCACACAAAATGGTAGGGAAGCGATGGCATCCCGCTGTGCCGAGTTCATCCCTCTTGCGACCTCACACCTATGTGGGCGGAATTTGAAGCTGCCGAGGCCGAATGTGCGGTCGAGCAAGAAGCGGCCAAAGACGCACAGAGAGAGCAGAAATTCAGAAAGCACTCAAGAAAAGAGAGGACCGCTACCGCAAGAATGAAGAGGACACATGCGCTGCTGCGGAGAGGTCGGCAGAGATCCATGCACGGTGGGGTGTCGCCGACAAAGCCGGGAAGGAGAACAACGACGTCTGGCCAACATGTGAGAAGTAGTGGTACTAGTAGTTAGTGTGTATGTCTATGTCACCCGTACGTTTGTTTAATTAGTTACGAGCATGTACCAGTACTAGTTACTACTACTGTAGTCTGTAGAGCAAATTACCTGTACATTAGCCTAGACTCAATGGAAAAAAAATCCTATCCTATGCATCACATGGCATCTGTTTCTCTATAGGAATTGAGATGCATGTCATCAAGATTTTCATATTCCTATAAAATTCCTATCCTATGAACCAAAGGAGGCCTCTACTGGAATACAGTACTACTGTAGCTAGCAGTACTGATGGTACAGTAGTTTTCTTCAAGAAGCGGAATTCAACGAAGTCATGATGGTTCCTTCATCCGAGAAACTGCACAGTGTGAAAGGTTGAGCCTGTGGTTTGACGGCTCATTAGTCATTATTACTACGGCGCGACGACTGGGGTGACTCTCCCTTGGAGTTCTGCGTGCATGGCAAGTGGACCAGGATGGTCGACGTCCCACATGTCGGCGAACGGAAGTATTCTTTCCGATATCGAGGAGCAAGGAAACCGCATGGTATAGTATCACTGCTAATTTATTTTTACTTTTATTTTGATTAATGCTAGCGTTTCAACTCTTACGACCAAGGAGTGCCAAACATGGCACGTGCTAGATGTCCCACACGTCAATGAAAGGAGTGGGACATGAAAAGCATGGTACAACGTCTCCACTTCTTCCACTTCTGGGTCGGAGACCACATGTAGTAGTACTAGTGATATGAACGATACGAAGTGCGACCTGAAGAGAAAGACACCTCTAGTTGGAAGGTCTCGGACGTAAACAAATATAAAACCTAATATGTGCCTCCAATTAATATAGTAGTAGTAGAGTACGTAGGCACGTACATCATAACATCACCATGCATTGCACGCACAACATTTAGAGGTGGTAAGAGACAAATGCCTATATGCCATGCATGTTCATACTATTTGTGCCTTTCTACTTCACTTACTGCACTACATTACTCACGTTCATATGGCCACTCCTGGGTACATGTCCGTCTCGTAGTTCCAGTCTCACGTGTTCTTCATACATGGAACGATCCATAACTATGGGCAACGGGAGTCCATATCATCGCAACTAGTGTGGCTCCCCACGATGGAGACTCATCCAAACTATGGCCAGCCTTGACCCGGAGCAGTCACGTGCACCGAAAAGCGGCACCCTCTCAACCGTCGCGCTGCTTCAAATCCGGCGCAAGTGAGTGGTCGCCTCCGCTCTGGCCAGGCATTAATGCGGCACTGACGCTCCGGGGCGATGCTGACCGTTTCACGCGGGAAGCACGCGCCGGCAAGGGAGGGGGGCTAGGTCGGCCAGGGCGGTCAGAAGCGGGCGTGGTGGTGGTATTGGTTTTGAACCGTTTCAGGTGTAGTACTGGTAGTTTGCAAAACTACTCAATTATTGCACTCAGTTTCCTAAGAAATTGTGGGCAAAAATGTTACTCCACAGCCTGCTTCCCTTCCCCTTCCTCTTCCACCGCCCGCACACGTCCGCGAGAAGCAACTGGTCAACCTTTATATAGGAGTGCTAGCACAAAACTATGCATGCATGGCAACTAAAATTCCTTTCTCTTATCTCTATGAAATAAATGTGGCATGAAACCCAAAGCCCTTTAAGTCTGAGTATAATGGAAATCATCATCCTCCTCCGGCTCTGCTTAACCCGCACCATCGTCCTCCCGTTCCGGCTCTGCATCGTCGTTTTTCTCCTTCGGCTCTGCGTGCTGATCCACCTCCAACACATCCTCGTCTGGCTCCAGCTAGTCCGGACTCCGGAGGCAGGGCGGCTGCGATCCGGGCTTTGTGCCGCCTTCAGATTAAAGCGCCACTCCGGCGGGAGTATGGCGTATGTCGTTACCTTCGGCCGGGCCATGGCTATTGGGCGACAGCGACCAGAGAAGAAGCGGTGGGAGGGGAATGAATGCAGCTTCTGTTCGGGTTCGCCGTCTGGCTTAAATAAATGCACACCATCACGTGTACCCGCGGGTGCACAAATTGTAAGGTATGCTTAAGGGGGCGTCACGTAACTGGTTTGTGTGGGAGATTCTGAGAGACAGAGTGCGTGTGTGTGACTCTACTCTTCGGACATGTACTCAACCTTTTGCATTGGGATATAAGTATAATGGTATTACACTTTGGCTAGTGATTTACATGGCCATGTTAACGTGGTTGTGTAAAAAAATGTCGCTTCCTGCTCGTGATTTGCATTATATAATTATGAGAAGTTTGCTAACTACTAAATTAAAGTGGAATTTGTCCATGTTATACAAGTAAATTAAGGTGATTGTTTATCATATGAGGGGTGAAGTCTGTTTTAAACCCTGAACTCGTACGCGTCGTCGTTTTTAAACCCCAACCTCCAAATCCCTGAAATCGGCACCATCAACTCCCTAATCCCAGTCGTTTTTGTCCTTGCTGGCGTACCCAAACGGAGGAAGGCTGGGATCACTGAGTCAGCTGTCGTTGTGGGTCCCTCTTGGTTGCTGAAAACGCTAAATGGTCGAGCCAGACCACCTCGCACCTCTCCTCGCTCACTTCGCCCCCTCGCCCCTTCCCCTTCTCTCCTCCGACGCACCAGCTTCCTCCTGTGGCGGCAATGGCGACGGCCCGCGGATGATCGCAGTGAGCTCCGACGTCCACGCCGACGGAAAAGGAACAGGTGAGTCATCCTCATCATCTGTGATTGATTGGTCAACCTTTTTTCCTCCTGCCTGTAGTTAGGTTTAGGGTTCTACAGTGGCGCAAGGTGGTTTTTTTTGCGATTTTGTGGCCTGTTGAATGGAAGGATTTGGGGCCAAATAGACATTAATGGACCGATGCCTTACATGGATTGTAGGTTTAATCGTTTTTTTGTAGTCTTTTAGTCAGTTTTGTAACTGTGATTACTGAAGGTGTGGAATATTGTCTAAAATTAAATCTTGCACTGTAGATTACTGAATGTACGTGAACCTGATTGCATATATGTGTTTCTGTAGGTTTTTTAGTCAATTCATGGATCCGGCAGAGGTGCTCAATGTCAGTTTTCACTATGGAGGGCAGTTTATTCGTATTGGGCCATCTCTTGACTATGTTGGGGGAGATACTGCAATGTTAGAGATAGAGAGGGATAAGTTGTCACTGCCAGAGCTTAGAGAATTTTTAGGAGATCATTTGACAGTTAAAGACAGCATGAAGTTGTATTTTCTTATGCCAGGGAGAGAGTTGGTTAATGGACTAGTGTTTCTATACACTGATGAAGGTTGCGTGAAGATGTAAGAGTACATTACAGATGGAGGGGTTGCTGATGTTTTTGTGGAGTACAATGGTGAGCAAGATGAACCAGAGGCAGAAGATAGTGGCTCTGATTTTGAAGAAGATGAGCTGAATGACATGTTGAACAATGCTAGTGAGGAAGAACCAGATGCAGTTATCACTGCAGAAGAAGAAGATCATGTTGAATAAAATGTTCAGCAAGTTAATTCATTAGCACAGTCAAACATTTTGGAACATATCTTAGTTCCTAATGAGGGTGGTGTTGTTACTGCAGTGATACACAACCCTGTCAAGAACAATCTCAGAGTGGATGATCTGTCCCAAGGTTCTCAAATATTCAATCCCTCTCAGCCATTTGTTGCTAGCCAAACTGTAGCTCCAATTGCAGAAGATGCAAAGCATGGTTCAGAATCTGAAGATTCAGATGATCCTGATTATGTGCCACATACTGATGATAGTGGAGAGGAATCTGAGGTAGTAGAGCTGAGAAAACATGCAAGGAAATTCAAGAAGAAGATGAAAGCTTCAGAAATTTGGTTCTCCAAGGAGTCAATAGGTCCAGTTCCTATAGAGCTAGTTGCTAATGTGGAAGAAGTTGTACAGGACCAAGAGTTTGAGTCTTCTGATGAGGAAGAAATACAAGGACCATGAGTACCAAAAGAGATTTTGGGCAATTGCTAAAGCTGCAAACAAAGAAGATTTTAACTACAAAAAGGCAAGGCTAGCTCAGCTCTGTAACACCCACGATGCGGCTATATCTCCCACGTGTTGAAGCACGACTTAGAGGCATAACCGCATAGTAGTTTTGTCGCAAGAAGGGTCATCTTCACACAATCCCATGTAATGAACAACACTGGGATAAAGAGAGTTGGCTTACAATCGCCACTTCACACAATACATAAATTAAGATCATACATCATTCAAATACACTCATAGACCGGCTACGGTCAAGTTCAAATGAAAAGAAGACAACCCCAAATGCTAGATCCCCGATCGTCCCGACGGGGCACCTCTACTGATCATCTGGAAACGATACATAGTAACGACCAAGGGCCTCATCAAGTTCCCACTTCAGCTCAGTTGCGCCATCTGCGCCAGTATCCTCGGCACCTGCATCTGTTTTGGTAGAATCTGTGAGTCACGAGGACTCAGCAATCTCACACCCGCGAGATCAAGACTATTTAAGCTCATAGGTAGGAAAGGTGTAATATGGTGGAGCTGCGACAAGAACTAAGCATATATGGTGGCTAACATACGCAAATGAGAGCGAGAAGAGAAGCAACGCATCGGTCGAGAAACTAGAAGTGATCAAGAAGTGATCCTGAAACTACTTACGTCAAGCATAACACAAACCGTGTTCACTTTCCGGACTCCGCCGAGAAGAGACCATCACGGCTACACACATAGTTGATGCATTTTAAAGAGGTCAAGTGTCAAGTTATCTACAACCGGACATTAACAAATTCCCATCTGCCTCATAACCGCGGGCACGGCTTTCGAAAGATTATATACCCTGCAGGGGTGTCCCAACTCAGCCCATCACAAGCTCTCACGGTCAACGAAGGAATAGACCTTCTCCCGGGAAGACCCGATCAGTCTCGGAATCTCGGTTCACAAAACATTTCGACAATGGTAAAACAAGACCAGCAAAGCCGCCCGATGTGCCGACAAATCCCGATAGGAGTCGCACGTATCTCGTTCTTAGGGCACACCGGATGAGTCAAGCTACGAGTAAAACCAGCCCTCAAGTTGCCCCGAGGTGGCCCCGCAGGCTGCTCAGTTTGGACCAACACTCGAAGGAGCACTGGCCCCGGGGGGAGGGGGGGTTAAATAAATATGACCCTTGGGCTTGCGAAAACCCAAGGGAAAAGGGCTTAGGTGGCAAATGGTAAAACCAAGTTTGGGCCTTGCTGGAGGAGTTTTATTCAAAGCGAACTGTTAAGGGGGTCCCATAAATCACCCAACCGTGTAAGGAACGCAAAATCAAGGAACATAACACCGGTATCACGGAAACTAGGGCGGCAAGAGTGGAACAAGTCACCAGGCATAAGGCCGAGCCTTCCACCCTTTACCAAGAATATAAGGTGCATTAATTTAAACAGGAGATATTGTGATATCCCAAAAATCCGTGTTCTGACCAGGAACAAACTTCATCTTCACCTGCAACTAACAACGCTATAAGAGGGGCTGAGCAAAAGCGGTGACATAGCCAAACAACGGTTGCTAGGACAGGTTGGTTAGAGGGTTGACATGGCAATAGGTAGGCATGGTAAACAAAGGAAGGCAGGGCTAACATAGCGAAAGAGCGAGTACTAGCAAGCAAAGATAGAAGTGATATCGAAGGTATGATCATCTTGCCTGCAAGGTTCTCAGAGTTGTCGAAGGCTGGATCCTCGTTAGCGTTCTCAACAGGTTCCTCGTAAGCGTTCTCGTCTCCCGGCTCTACCCAAAGAAAGAACACAAGCAAGGAACCACCATAAATCACGGTGCAATGCACAAGGAACATGATGCAATACATGTCATGATATGCGAGATGTGATATGCAATGCATATGCGTGCTTTGGGAGGAAAAGGATGAACAAGGCATCAACTTGGCAAACCAAGTATGCCGCTGGAAAGATGAGATGATTTCGGTTGAAATCGATATAAGGATCACCGGATTCGGGTACACGGTTTGCAAAAGACAAGCAAGACAAGATATGATGCAAACAACAACATGGCCACTTGGATGCAAAGTATGAACAAGCTATAGCACCCAAACATCTGAACAAGATGCATAACGGTGATGTACAGGAGATGCCCTACGAAACATGAACACTGAGCTCAACCTAAAAACCACTAGAGCATGACTAAAATAGCATGGCAATATTGCAAGAGATAACAGTTCTACAGACTTAGTGGAATTACTAGACATAGCAAAACAGATTCATCATGGCATCTCTACAGGCTTGATCAACTCATTACCAGGCATGTCATGGCATGGAATAAGTACTAGTATGAAGTAGGCATGACAATGTAGCTACTCAAGTGCAAAACAAACAACTAGCATATTTGCATGAACAAGCACATAAGAGACAAAACAACAATAAGAAGTGAGATGGCATGATTATGAACTTGCTCAAATGCAGAAACTAATGCCACCAATTGATTGGTGGGATTTTTCTACCCCCAAAATATATATAATATGTTAGGGTTACTGTAGAAAAATCATCACAAATGCCCAAAGATAAAACCTGCCTAAAATGGTAATTGACAGAAATGGCACTTTCCATAATTGAAACGTCCAGAATTGGACTTGCCCGAAAAGGACAAATTCCATATGCCAGAACTGGAATATTCTCTGGGGACAGAAATAAAACAAATAATAAAATAAAATAAAAAACAGACAGGCTAAGAGAGTATGACAGGTGGGGCCACCCTGTCATACGCACAGTGCAAAGGAAAGGAAAAAGGGGGGAAGAAATATGCAGCCACGGGGGATCGAACCCGAGTCTCCCTGGTGTGGCTCTGCTGCGGCAACCACTGGGCTAGGCAGGCGGGTCTATTAGGAAAGGGCTTCGGCTCCTTTTAGGTAAGCACCAGGTCGAGCCACTCTGTTTTCAAACAGAGAAGACGACGACGCCGGCGAGGGAAACGGCGGCAATCCAGCGGGCACGGGGCCTCCGGCGGCCGTGCAGAAAGGGGGTATGGACGCGTGCATCTACGGGGGAAAGCAGGGGCACTCGAGCTCGAGCAGTTGCTCGACTCGGGGCCATGGCGTCCGCGGCGAGCGGCAGAGGACCTCGCCGGAGCTGTGGGAGGCTTGCAGGGTGCGCGCGAGGCGTAAACGAGTGCGCGAGCACACTACGGGAGCACGACGAGGGGGAACCAGAGTGGGGACACGCACAACACACATATGGTTGCACTACACTGCACCAACAAATTCAGAAACGCCGAAGCACTGCGAGCGCGGGAAAGACAAGGATCGGATGCGATCTACGGGCTCCTACATGCTATGGGAAGGATGGGAGAGGGAGGTGCGTTACCCAGCTCACCGAAGGACACGGAGTAGTCGATGGAGACGAGCTGCCGGCGACGAGGTGGAGCTCTGAATCTTGGCGCGTTTACTGACCGTGAGGTAGGAGGAAGTAGGGGACATCGATGAACTCGTCGTCCGGGCACCGTAGTCGACGTCGTGGAAGGAGACGACGACGAGGAAGACGAAGGACACACTCGACAAGGTTGGGAGTGGCCGGAGAGCATGCCGGCGATGAGGCGCACTCTCAGGTGCGCTCGGGACGGGGCGGAAGCGGCAGATCTAGTGGCTAAACTCACCTGGAAACGGCGGCGGCGGACGAGGGAAACCCTAGGCGACGCGAGGGACACGGAAGCTGGGGCTTATAAGGGCTAGGGCGAGCGGTGCGAGCTCACGCACGCTCGTGCTCGCGGTCCCCATGGCGACGGCGAGAGAAGAGGGAAAAGGTGGGTGCGGGAAACAGGGGAGGCGCTGACGAGCGGGGCCAATCTTACCACGTGTCGAGGGTCTAGCGGGGGTGCGCACTTGCGTGGGTGAGAAAAAGCACGGAGGCGCGAGCGGGCTGGCTGGCGCGCTGGCTGGGCTGGCTGGCTGCGCGGGGCGCTAGCTGGGCTGGCCTGGGAGGCCGAGGCCTGGGGGGGGCTGCTGCGCTGGCTGCTGCTCCATTTCTATTTTTGCAAAACAAATATAGAAACAGAAAAGCACAGGGTTAAAGGGGAGGAGTTAGAGCATAAAGAAAATACTCTCCAACTCCTGGAATTATCCACTATTATAATAAATTGCATTGGGCATTTTTAGAGGTGGAAAAATAAGACAATTTTGAAATATTTTCAAACTTGTGTCATTTTTGAACCTGACCAAAACAACTTCAAATAAGGATATCTTTGGCAGAGAGGTTTAGGGCAAGGAGCAAGATTTACAGGGAGAAGATGAACATTAATAGAGAAGGAGAAAATAGCACTTGATAAGAGAAGGAAGGAGAAGGAAGGAGGAGAAGTGATGGTGCCATGGTTGAAAAAGGGGGGGACAAGGTCATGCCCATGATGCTCATGGCAACAACATGAATGACAAAATGCAACATGAGATTGCATGAGATGAAAATGCACTATATGATGAGGATGAATGCAAAATGAAAAGAGGCACAAATGCAAAATGGCTAAAAGGAAAATGACAATGAAAAGAATAAAACCACACAACCAAACAAGATGAGGCCAAACATGATAAAACCCACAAGAATTGGATGAGGTCAAGTTGATATATTGCCAAATTGGGACATGTTACATCTGGGGTGTTACAACTCTCCTCCACTACAAGAGGATCTCGTCCCGAGATCTAGGACTGAAAGAACTCCAGATATTCGGAACGGAGGTGATCCTCGCGCTCCCAGGTGGCTTCTCGGTCGGAATGGTGTGACCACTTCACTTTCAGGAATTTGATTGACTTGTTGTGAGTCTTGCGCTCGGTTTCTTCAAGAATAGCAACGGGGTGCTCATGATAAGAAAGATCTTCTTGGAGGTTGGTTTCTTTGAAGTTGATAGTGCGCTCAGGAGTCTTGAAGCACTTGCGAAGCTGTGACACGTGAAACACATCGTGCACGTTTGCAAAGTTGGATGGAAGCTCAAGTTGATAGGCGAGATCGCCTCTTTTGCCAATGATCTTGAAAGGACCCACATATCTAGGGGCAAGCTTCCCTTTGATACCGAAGCGACGAGTGCCTTTCATTGGAGAGACACGGAGGTAGACATGGTCTCCGATTTCAAAAGCCAAGTCATGGTGCTTGCTATCATAGTAACTCTTTTGGCGCGATTGCGCGGCTTTGAGATTCTCAGGAATGACTTTGCACATTTCTTCGGCTTCTATGATCGAGTCGTTGCCAAGAAGTTGGCGTTCACCTGTCTCAGACCAGTTGAGAGGAGTACGGCACTTTCTGCCATAGAGAATTTCGAATGGGGCCTTGCCCGAACTTGCTTGGAAGTTGTTGTTGTAGGAGAACTCGGCATATGGAAGACAATCTTCCCACTTCATACCGAAAGAGATGGCACAAGCCCTGAGCATATCTTCAAGGATTTGATTGACTCGCTCGACTTGGCCACTTGTTTGAGGATGGAAAGCTGTGCTGAAACGAATGTTGGTGCCCATGGCCGTCTGAAAGGAGTCCCAGAACTTAGAAGTGAAGATGCTTCCACGATCTGAAGATATCAATTGTGGAATGCCGTGCAAGGAGACAATTCTGGAGGTGTATAGCTCTGCCAGCTGAGCTGCTGTGATAGATTCTTTGATAGGAAGAAAATGAGCCACTTTGGTAAGCTTGTCAATGACAACGCAGATAGCATCATTTCCATGCTTGGACTTGGGAAAACCAGTCACAAAGTCCATCTCGATATGGTCAAACTTCCATTTCGGAATAGCAAGAGGTTGGAGGAGACCAGCTGGTCGTTGGTGTTCTGCTTTCACTCTTCTGCAGACATCACATTCATTCACGAATTGAGCAATTTCTCGCTTCATTCGAGTCCACCAATATGACTGCTTGAGGTCATGGTACATCTTTGTAATTCCAGGATGAATGGATAGGAGGGAATTGTGTGCCTCATTCATGATGACTTTTCTCAGATCACCTTTTGGAACCACAATTCGATCCTCGAAGAAAAGAGTATCTTTGTCATCCAAGCGATAGCACTTGTACTTGGGAATGCCCTTGTCAATACCACGTTTCACCTTCTTCACCATGGTATCCAGGAGTTGTGCATCATGAATTTGATCTTCCAAAGTAAGAGAGACTATGAGGTTGGCAAGAAAGCCTTGAGGAACAACTTGAAGATTCAGCTTGCGAAAAGCCTCACAAAGATCCGGTTGAAACGGCTTGAGAATTAGACTGTTGCAATAAGCCTTTCTGCTCAGAGCATCTGCAATCACATTCGCCTTGCCAGGAGTATATTCGATACTCGGATTGTACTCCTGAATCATTTCGACCCATCGAGTTTGCCTGAGGTTAAAGTTGGGTTGAGTGAAGATATACTTGAGGCTCTTGTGATCGGTGAAAATGTCCACTTGCCTTCCCAATAAGAGATGTCTCCATGTTATCAATGCATGGACAACTGCCGCCAACTCGAGATCGTGAGTGGGGTAGTTCTTCTCGTTGGGCTTCAACTAACGAGAGGTATAGGCCACAACTTTCTTCTCTTGCATCAACACAGCACCGAGACCTTGAAGGGAAGCATCACAAAATACTTCGAATGGTTTGGATTCATCAGGAGGAGTCAAGACAGGAGCTGTGACTAGCTTCTCTTTGAGGGTGTTGAAAGCGACGTCGCACTCAGGCGTCCAGACATACTTGACATGCTTCTGGAGGAGGTTGTAAAGAGGCTTTGCAATCTTAGAGAAGTTCTCAACGAATCTTCGGCAATAGCTTGCAAGGCCGAGAAAACTGCGGAGCTATTTGACATTCTGAGGAGGTTCCCAATTCACAACTGCAGACACCTTCGCCGGATTAACAGCAATTCCCTTGCCGGAGATGATGTGACCAAGATAAAGAACTTCATCAAGCCAGAACTCACATTTGGAAAACTTCGCATAGAATTGATGCTCTCTGAGCTTGTCGAGCACCAATCGCAAATGTTTGGCATGATCCTTCTTATTCTTGGAGAAGACCAAGATATCATCGAGATACACCAAGACGAATTCATTGGTGTAGGGGTTGAAGATAAAGTTCATCATGCGAGAGAATGTTGGAGGAGCATTGACAAGGCCGAAAGACATGACAATATATTCATAAGAACCATAGCTTGTTCTGAATGCTGTCTTGGGAATATCTTCTTCACGAATGCGAATCTGATGATAACCCATACGAAGGTCAAGCTTGGAGAAGACTTTAGCCCCTTTGAGTTGCTCGAAAAGCTCATTGATGTTGGGAAGTGGGTACTTGTTCTTGATTGTCTTCTTGTTCAATGGACGGTAATCGACGCAAAGTCGGTCCGTGCCATCCTTCTTCTGGACAAAAAGAACTCCACATCCCCATGGGGAAGAACTCGGTCTGATCAAACCCAGACGCTCTTGTTCATCGAGCTGCTTCTTCAATTCCTTCAACATCTTGGGTCCAAGCTTGTATGGACGCTTGCAAACGGGTTCAGTACCAGGATCAAGATCAATAACGAACTCAACTGGCCGATGAGGAGGCATACCCGGAAGCTCTTCTGGAAAGACATCTTGGTACTCACAAACGACTGGAATTTGAGAAATAGCATCCGATTCGCCCTTCTCATTGAGAGAAAACAACCGAATGGTTTCATCGCGAGCAGCATAGATGATAACATCCTCAGAAGGGTGTGTCAATTGAATTTGCTTGGCAGCACAATCAAGCTGGGCCTTGTGCTTAGAAAGCCAGTCCATCCCAAGAATTAGATCAATATCAGAGTCACCAAGAACCACTAGAGAAGACAGAAATTTATAGTCGCCCATCTTGATTATGGTATCCGGAACCACCAAACTGGAGCTCAACCGTTTACCCGGAGAAATGACATCCATGGGTTTACCCAAATGTGACGAAGAGAATTCATGCTTGGCAAAAAACGGTCTTGACATGAAACAATGCGATGCACCAGTATCAAATAAGACTTTTGCAGGAATATCATTAACAGGAAGATTACCGATGATCACATCTGAAGAATCCTCTGCCTGAGCTGCATTCATCATGTTCACCTTTGCAGACTTTGGATTATGCTTGACCACTGCATTGCTTGAAGATCTCACAGGAGGAGGAGGAGGAAGGCGCCTTTGATTTAAGCATTTGTTCGCGTAGTGGCCTTTTTGCTGGCACTTGTTGCAAGTCACTTCTGAGAGCAGACGGTGATAAGGAGCACTTGACCTTGGAGCTTGAGACTGAGACTTGTTCTGATAGCTTGGGTTGGGTGGGTGGGAAGATCCACGACCACCTGAGTTCTTCTGTTGGTAAGGCTAACGAAACGGAGGAGGAGGCAGGTAGAACTTCTGCTGCTTAGCTGCCACTTGTGAGGAAGAAGAAGATTGCACTTCATCTCTGATTCTCTTCTTGGAAGCCTCACACTTGAGCTGAGCACCTTCTTGCTTGAGTGCCATATTGTAGAATTGATCAAACTGAGTAGGCTCAACAAGAACGAGAGCTAACTGCAGATCCTCTCTAAGGCCACCTCTGAACTGCTAGATCATACTCTTCTCATCTGGAACATCTTGCTTAGCAAAGCGAGCAAGTTTTTGAAACTGCTTGTTGTATTCATACAATAACATGTTGCCTTGCTTGAGATTGCGGAACTCCTCACGCTTGCTCTCAACAACACTGGTAGGAATATGGTGAGCTTTAAAGTCCCGACAGAAATCAGTCCAAGTAATCACTCGCCCACCTCTGGAATCCTTGTATTGCTGGAACCAATCAGCTGCCTGATCCTTGAGCTGAAAAGAAGCGAACTTGACATAGTCCTCAGGCCTGACATTGCTGCAATCAAAATGCTTGTTGATATCCATGAGCCACTCATCGGCGTCTGTGGCCTCGACACAATAGCTGAAAGACTTCGGCTGATTTGCAAGGAATTGGTTGAGGGTTGGAAACTGAGGCTGATGATTGAACTGCCCTTGACCTTGATTCCCTTGGTTGCCTTGGCCTTGGTTGCGTTCTTGCATGAGCTGGATCATCATCTGAGCATGAGCGTTAGAGGCTGCCATCAAAGCTTGCCATGCCTCAGGAGGCGGAGGTGGTGGTGGAGGGTTCGCCTGACTCCCATCACTGCGACCCGGATTCTGACGCGTTGGCGGAGCCATCCTGAAGAGGGTGACATCCGTTAGCATCTTGATAGACAGATAGACAAGTTGAATCAATCGGATAGAAATTGCAACATATAGTCTTCACAATAAACATTCGAACAAAGATGAACGAATGAATTCCAAAGTAAACATCACACGTCCATTAAGGTGAGAAGCCACTTGAATAGAGATTGATGAATGAAATAAACAAGGTACAACTAGAACAAATAAGTGGTAAGGATTACCCAATCACAAACCAAATATCTGCGGGAAGAAATGCTAGAGCTACTTGAATCCCACCTATAAACTCCCGAAACTTTCTGGTTATGCAATCTGGTGTTGGGGATACAGGGGAAGCACAATATCTCACCCAAACTAACAATCCCTACATCTAGCTGTATCCATCCGTCAACACATAACCAAGAAACCTTCGGAAATTGTGTACCTCAACCTTCGAAAAGCATCCGTTATACGAGTTATGGCAATACTCCCGAGCTCGCCCCAGTACTGGGTTATCGGGGTTATCTCACCAACAACTATACAAAAGAGATTTTCGATGTCGGCAAAGTTCAGGTATTCCAGAACTGCAACGATAAAATTGTGACGACAACACCTCGGAGCTCAACTCCTCGGGACACTGCCACAACCCCTAAATGTTAGGAGGCACCAAGAACAATGTTCTCGTCACAAAACTATCAGAACGATTCCAAGATACCCGCGTGATCCTAAAATTTTTTTTTGAGAAAATTTGAGAAGAGGATAGTCAAAACTTCTACGCCAGGAGACCTCACCAGAGCGACGAAGGGACCGAGGAGTAAAAAGAATCCTACTCTCCAATATATATAATCCTAAGACTCAAAACATTTTTTTTCTAGACTCAACATCGCCAGCAAACAATCAAGCAGGGGGCTCCTAAGTCGGGGATGGCTCTGATTACCAACTTGTCACACCCACGATGCGGCTATATCTCCCACGTGTCGAAGCACGACTTAGAGGCATAACCGCATAGTAGTTTTGTCGCAAGAAGGGTCATCTTCACACAATCCCATGTAATGAACAATACTGGGATAAAGAGAGTTGGCTTACAATCGCCACTTCACACAATACATAAATTAAGATCATACATCATTCAAATACACTCATAGACCGGCTACGGTCAAGTTCAAATGAAAAGAAGACAACCCCAAATGCTAGATCCCCGATTGTCCTGACTGGGCACCTCTACTGATCATCTGGAAACGATACATAGTAACGACCAAGGGCCTCATCAAATTCCCACTTCAGCTCAGTTGCGCCATCTGCGCCAGTATCCTCGGCACCTGCATCTGTTTTGGTAGAATCTGTGAGTCACAAGGACTCAGCAATCTCACACCCGCGAGATCAAGACTATTTAAGCTCATAGGTAGGAAAGGTGTAATATTGTGGAGCTGCGGCAAGCACTAAGCATATATGGTGGCTAACATACGCAAATGAGAGCGAGAAGAGAAGCAATGCATCGGTTGAGAAACTAGAAGTGATCAAGAAGTGATCCTGAAACTACTTACGTCAAGCATAACACAAACCGTGTTCACTTTCCGGACTCCGCCGAGAAGAGACCATCACGGCTACACACACAGTTGATGCATTTTAAAGAGGTCAAGTGTCAAGTTATCTGCAACCGGACATTAACAAATTCCCATCTGCCTCGTAACTGCGGGCACGGCTTTCGAAAGATTATATACTCTGCAGGGGTGTCCCAACTCAGCCCATCACAAGCTCTCACGGTCAACGAAGGAATAGACCTTCTCCCGGGAAGACCCGATCAGTCTCGGAATCCCGATTCGCAAAACATTTCGACAATGGTAAAACAAGACCAGCAAAGCCGCCTGATGTGCCGACAAATCCTGATAGGAGACGCACGTATCTCATTCTCAGGGCACACCGGATGAGTCAAGCTACGAGTAAAACCAGCCCTCAAGTTGCCCCGAGGTGGCCCCGCAGGCTGCTCAGTTCGGACCAACACTCGAAGGAGCACTGGCCCCCGGGGGGGGGTTAAATAAAGATGATCCTTGGGCTCGCGAAAACCCAAGGGAAAAGGGCTTAGGTGGCAAATGGTAAAACCAAGTTTGCGCCTTGCTGGAGGAGTTTTATTCAAAGCGAACTGTTAAGGGGGTCCCATAAATCACCCAACCGTGTAAGGAACGCAAAATCAAGGAACATAACACCGGTATCACGGAAACTAGGGCGGCAAGAGTGGAACAAGTCACCAGGCATAAGGCCGAGCCTTCCACCCTTTACCAAGTATATAAGGTGCATTAATTTAAACATGACATATTGTGATATCCCAAAAATCCGTGTTCCGACCAGGAACAAACTTCATCTTCACCTGCAACTAACAATGCTATAAGAGGGGCTCAGCAAAAGCGGTGACATAGCCAAACAACGGTTGCTAGGACAGGTTGGTTAGAGGGTTGACATGGCAATAGGTAGGAATGGTAAACAAAGGCAGGCAGGGCTAACATAGCGAAAGAGCGAGTACTAGCAAGCAAAGATAGAAGTGATATTGAAGGTATGATCATCTTGCCTGCAAGGTTCTCAGAGTTGTCGAAGGCTGGATCCTCATTAGCGTTCTCAACAGGTTCCTCGTAAGCGTTCTCGTCTCCCGGCTCTACCCAAAGCAAGAACACAAGCAAGGAACCACCATAAATCACGGTGCAATGCACAAGCAACATGATGCAATACATGTCATGATATGCGAGATGTTGTATGCAATGCATATGCGTGCTTTGGGAGGAAAAGGATGAACAAGGCATCAACTTGGCAAACCAAGTATGCCGCTGGAAAGATGAGATGATTTCGGTTGAAATCGATATAAGGATCACCGGATTCGGGTACACGGTTTGCAAAAGACAAGCAAGACAAGATATGATGCAAACAGCAACATGGCCACTTGGATGCAAAGTATGAACAAGCTATAGCACCCAAACATCTGAACAAGATGAATAACGGTGATGTACAGGAGATGCCCTACGAAACATGAACACTGAGCTCAACCGAAAAACCACTAGAGCATGACTAAAATAGCATGACAATATTGCAAGAGATAACAGTTCTACAGACTTAGTGGAATTACTAGACATAGCAAAACAGATTCATCATGGCATCTCTACAGGCTTGATCAACTCATTACCAGGCATGTCATGGCATGGAATAAGTACTAGTATGATGTAGGCATGACAATGTAGCTACTCAAGTGCAAAACAAACAACTAGCATATTTGCACGAACAAGCACATAAGAGACAAAACAACAATAAGAAGTGAGATGGCATGATTATGAACTTGCTCAAATGCAGAAACTAATGCCACCAATGGATTGGTGGGATTTTTCTACCCCCAAAACATATATAATATGTTAGGGTTACTGTAGAAAAATCATCACAAATGCCCAAAGATAAAACCTGCCTAAAATGGTAATTGACAGAAATGGCACTTTCCATAATTGAAACGTCCAGAATTGGACTTGCCCGAAAAGGACAGATTCCATATGCCAGAACTGGAATATTCTCTGGGGACAGAAATAAAACAAATAATAAAATAAAATAAAAAACAGACAGGCTAAGAGAGTATGACAGGTGGGGCCACCCTGTCATACGCACAGTGCAAAGGAAAGGAAAAAGGGGGGAAGAAATATGCAGCCACGGGGGATCGAACCCGTGTCTCCCCGGTGTGGCTCTGCTGCGGCAACCACTGGGCTAGGCAGGCGGGTCTGTTAGGAAAGGGCTTCGGCTCCTTTTAGGTAAGCACCAGGTCGAGCCACTCTGTTTTCAAACAGAGAAGACGACGGCGCCGATGAGGGAAACGGCTGCAATCCAGCGGGCACGGGGCCTCCGACGGCCGTGCGGAAAGGGGGTATGGACGCGTGCATCTACGGGGGAAAGCAGGGGCACTCGAGCTCGAGCAGTTGCTTGACTCGGGGCCATGGCGTCCGCGGCGAGCGGCAGAGGACCTCGCCGGAGCTGCGGGAGGCTTTCAGGGTGCGCGCGAGGCGTAAACGAGTGCGCGAGCACACTACGGGAGCACGACGAGGGGGAACCAGAGTGGGAACACGCACAACACACATGCGGTTGCACCGCACTGCACCAACAAGTTCAGAAACGCCGGAGCACTGCGAGTGCGGGAAAGACAAGGATCGGATGCGATCTACGGGCTCCTACATGCTATGGGAAGGATGGGAGAGGGAGGTGCGTTACCCAGCTCACCCAAGGACACGGAGTAGTCGATGGAGACGAGCTGCCGGCGACGAGGTGGAGCTCTGAATCTTGGCACGTTTTCTGACCGAGAGGTAGGAGGAAGCAGGGGACGTCGATGAACTCGTCGTCCGGGCACCGTAGTCGACGTCGTGGAAGGAGACGGCGATGAGGAAGACGAAGGACACGCTCGACAAGGTTGGGAGTGGCCGGAGAGCATGCCGGCGATGAGGCGCGCTCTCAGGTGCGCTCGGGACGGGGCGGAAGCGGCAGATCTAGTGGCTAAACTCACCTGGAAACGGCGGCGGCGGACGAGGGAAACCCTAGGCGACGCGAGGGACACGGAAGCTGGGGCTTATAAGGGCTAGGGCAAGCGGTGCGAGCTCACGCGCGCTCATGCTCGCGGTCCCCATGGCGACGGCGAGAGGAGAGGGAAAAGGTGGGTGCGGGAAACAGGGGAGGCGCTGACGAGCGGGGCCAATCTTACCACGTGTCGAGGGTCTAGCGGGGGTGCGCGCTTGCGTGGGTGAGAAAAAGCACGGAGGCGCGAGCGGGCTGGATGGCGCGCTGGCTGGGCTGGCTGGCTGCACGGGGCGCTAGCTGGGCCGGCCTGGGAGGCCGAGGCCCGGGGGGGGGGGCTGCTGCGCTGGCTGTTGCTCCATTTCTATTTTTGCAAAACAAATATAGAAACAGAAAAGCACAGGGATTAAAGGGGAGGAGTTAGAGCATAAATAAAATACTCTCCAACTCCTGGAATTATCCACTATTATAATAAATTGCATTGGGCATTTTTAGAGGTGGAAAAATAAGACAATTTTGAAATATTTTCAAACTTGTGTCATTTTTGAACCTGACCAAAACAACTTCATATAAGGATATCTTTGGCAGAGAGGTTTAGGGCAAGGAGCAAGATTTACAGGGAGAAGATGAACATTAATAGAGAAGGAGAAAATAGCACTTGATAAGAGAAGGAAGGAGAAGGAAGGAGGAGAAGTGATGGTGCCATGGTTGAAAAGGGGGGGGGGGGACAAGGTCATGCCCATGATGCTCATGGCAACAAGATGAATGACAAAGTGCAACATGAGATGGCATGAGATGAAAATGCACTATATGATGAGGATGAATGCAAAATGACAAGAGGCACAAATGCAAAATGGCTAAAAGGAAAATGACAATGAAAAGAATAAAACCACACAACCAAACAAGATGAGGCCAAACATGATAAAACCCACAAGAATTGGATGAGGTCAAGTTGATATATTGCCAAATTGGGACATGTTACATCTGGGGTGTTACAAGCTCACTCCTCATGGCGCAAAGGATATCATGAGGACAGAACCACTTCATTTGGCTAGGACATTTTACCCTACAGGAGCTAACTGTGAATCTGTGGACAATAATCTGTGTGAGTCATTTAACAATGCCATCATAGAATCAAGGTTCTACCCAATTATTTCACAGCAAGAGATGATAAGAAAGAAGATGCTTGTTAGGGTGCAAGAGCAGAGAGCCAAATCAGCAACATGGAAGGGCAAAATTTTCCCAAATGTTTTCAAGAAGCTAAAGGTGAGTATAAGGTTGACACAGTACATTGAGGTGCTCTGGAATGGCAAGGAGGGATTTGAGGTGCAGCACATGAAGGGCAAAAAAAAGAAGTACACAGTAAATCTTGAAAAAAGGGTATGTACTTGTGGATACTTTCAACTGGCAGGCCTCCCTTGCTGTCATGCTATTGTAGCTATTTACAAGAGTGGTAGAAAGCTAGAAGACTACATAGACAAGTGCTACTGGATTGAGACATTCAATAAGATTTATGAGCAATGTCTCCAGCCTATTCTAGGAGAAGAAAACTGGCCAGTGTCTCAAAACCCTAGGCCAGTTGCACCTGGATACATTGCCATGCCAGGAGCAAGGAAGAAGAACAATGACATGAGGAGAGAAGAGGGTGAAGCTCCAAAGGGAAAGTAAATGAGAAAGCATGGCATACAAATTACTTGTGGATCTTGTGGTGGTAAGGGACACAACAAAAGTGGTTGTAAGAAGAATGGAGATAGAACCCAGAAAACTAAATCATTTCTTGGAAAAAGATGGAGAAAGCAAAGGGAAACAGAGGTACTAACCTGATCATTGCTCTATTTTTCTTATTTTTGAACTATGCAAATACATAATTAGTTAGCTCTGATCATTCATCTCCTTTGTTTGCACCAAGCTAGGGCTGATGGATCAAAATCATCAGCTCCAGCAACAAGATTTCATCCTCCTAGAACTACAACAGCAAGCTCTCAACCTGGCACATCAGCATCTCAACCTAGAAGCACTACTGCTGGGAGAGGAGTAGGCAGAGGAGCAGGGATAGGAGCAAGGAGAGGATCAGTCAGAGGAGCAGGGAGAGGACCACCAACATCAGGCTTGGGAAGCTTCTTTTATGCTAGTGGCAGTTTCTGAAGATGTTTTCCAGTTTATGGATTAGATCTTGAGTAATTGTGGCTTGGATGATGGATGTAATGTTTACTACTGTATGAACTTGTGGTTTGGATGTCACTTTTGAACTATGTAGTACTGCCAATGGCTTTTGAACCAAGTAATGTTGTCACTCCTTTTGAACCATGTAATGTTGGCATTCTCAACTAGTTGTCAACCAAGATATATGCTGCCAAATTTATGGTGATGTGTCTAAGTAAATGTTCTCTCAATTCCATTTGCATTTAACCATTCCATATGTTCTGTCATCAACCATTTGATAGTCATCGACAAGTCATCAACCATTTGGTAGTCATCGACAAGTCATCAACCATTTGGTAGTCATCGACAATTCATCAACCATTTGGTACTCATCGACCATTTGGTAGTCATTGACAAGTCATCAACCATTTGGTAGTAATCGACAAGTCATCGACCATTTGGTAGTCATCGACAAGTCATCGACCATTTTGGTAGTCATCGACTAGTCATTGACCATTTGGTAGTCATCGACAAGTCATCGACCATTTTGGTAGTCATCGACTAGGCATCGACCATTTGGTAGTCATCGACTATTTGGTACTCATCGACTAGTCATAGACCCTTTGGTACTCATCGACTAGTCATCGACCCATAACGACTCGTCGACGACTCAAAAACCTTGGGATGCCATTATATATACACACATGCTGCCAAAAGCACTATATATATGCTGCCAAAATACCTTTTGTTGGCACTCTCATTTTCCAAAAGCCCATTCACAGTAACATTCACAATTAAAATGCACACAAAATGTTGCCAAAAGCCCAAAAGATCTCTCCATATTCATTTCAGCCATCAGCATATCCAGTACTCCACTGAACTACATCACCACAAACATCTAACTCTACTGAGACATGAGGAAACCTGCAACTAAACCAACAACAAAGAGAAATAAACCATAAAACAGACACTTGTACATCTGCATCTCATCTCTGCTAGCACATCTAGCTCTAGTTTCAGCTACCAAATCATTTTTCTTCTTCAATTCTTCTTTCAAAACAACAACCTCTCCTTCCCTTGACTGGCCAGCAAGCTCATCCTCCAGCCTCCACACTTTATCCCGTAGTTCTCCTAGCAATTGACGAACAAATGGAGTTGTGGGGGCGTCATGCCAGTCGATGAAGCCATGCTGTTCAGTTCATGACACAGAAAATTCGGAGTTTGACAGAACAAAAACAGAGAACAAGAGGACATGTGAGGAATCAAGCTTACCTGCAAATCTACGCACGAATAATATCTCCTACCAGGGTTCGCCGGACTCTAGGATATCCACCGCGGCGCCTTCCTGCCGCACTGAGCGCAAATCACCGCCTGCTCGTAAGCCATTGGTTGCTCCCGATAGGGCACCAAAGACCTTGCTGCTACGCCTCTCCTTCGGAGCCCACCGCCTCGAGAAGCTGACGAATCACCGGAGGAGCAAGACATCGTGGTTGTTCGGCACGGCGGCGGCGGCGGTGCCACACTATCTCTGTCGCTGACGAACCCTAGAACAAGAGAAAGAGAGAGCTGGCAGACAGGGGAGGGGGTAATTAAGTCGCAAACCCGGTGGCCCGCAGTGCCACGTCACCTAATCCTTCTCTCAGATGCACTAAGGACAAAAACGACCGGGATTAGGGAGTTGAGGGTGCCGATTTCAGGGATTTGGAGGTTGGGGTTTAAAAACGACGATGCGTATGAGTTCAGGGTTTAAAACAGACTTCACCCTCATATGAGTAAGGTTGTACGAAGGGTGGTAGGAACAAATATGTGTGTGAGATGGAGTCTTAGTGTGTGCATGTGTGGGTGGGTGTGTGTGTGTGACGCGGAGTCTTCGGTGGCAAAAGTAATTTAAGTGTGCGTGGCTTCATAGTAGAAAGGTGATGTGTATGAGAGAGGCCACCAACGAGGGGGTGCTATAGAGAATAGGCCTGTAGAGAGGGAAGGGAAGGCATGTGCGCGTGAGAGGAGTCGACATCGAGAGAATGTGTTTGTTCGAGAGACACCGAGGAAGACTACTATATATCGATGGTGCATGTAGGCGGGAATTAAACGAAGATGGTCTTATTGGTTTCAGGGATATAGAGGAAGAGTGGGATAGGGGGGGGGGTAGCTAGAAGGAGATTGTTAAGTGTGAGTGTATGTTTT
>NC_057810.1:439334915-439341542 GCF_018294505.1 Triticum aestivum | reverse complement strand
GCCTAAGTTATAAAAATCCTACCGAGTGAGGAGCAACCCTCTCACTCGGGGGCTTAGCTGCAGCCCTGTGCTCGCCTAAGTTATAAAAATCCTACCGAGTGAGGAGCAACCCTCTCACTCGGAGGCTTAGCTGCAGTGCAAGCACTCGCCTAAGTTATAAAAATCCTACCGAGTGAAGAGCAACCCTCTCACTCGGGGGCTTAGCTGCAGCCCTGTGCTCGCCTAAGTTATAAAAATCCTACCGAGTGAGGAGCAACCCTCTCACTCGGAGGCTTAGCTGCAGTCCAAACACTCGCCTAAGTTATCGAAATCCTACCGAGTGAAGAGTAAAACTTCTCACTCGGGGGCTTAGCCGCAACCCAGTGCTCGCCTAAGTGGACTAAAGAATAAGTCGATTGCAGAAAAGGCGCCTTGCTTTGAACCTGCAAAAGACATTTTGAGCCGAAGGCAATCATATTCAAGCGCCAAATTCAAGTTTGAATCGATATCTAAAGGAACCGAAAGTGCTCAGGCGTCAAGCCCGTTAAGGTTTGTCGGTTACAATTCCACTCGGCATACCGAGGCAAATTTAAAGCGTCGAGCCAGAAGAAGTTTTTTACCCCTCCTGTGGAGGGCTGGAAGGTGCAACAAATTCATCAAGGTCAATTCCGTCGGTGATCCGAGTGGCAGCTGCAAGGAAAGTCTCCATAAAGGACCTGAAGTCGTGCTTCTTGGTATTGGCCACCCGAAGGGCCACCAGCTTCTCTTCTCGCGCATCTTTGCAGTGGACTCGGGCCAGACACAGAGCGACATCTGTACCACACCGAGCCGAGGACTTCTTCCACTCCTGCACTCGACCAGGGATCGTGTTCAAGCGGGCCATCAGCGACTCAAGGTCATTCTGAAGTGTCTCCTCAGGCCAGAGCGTCGAGTCGATGCGAGATGTGGCGGCCTTCAGCCTTGCGAGATAGTCCACGACAGCTGCAACACGAGACTCCAGTCGGAAAACATCCATGGCAACTTCGTCGTTCACCGGAGAATTGACGGGGTCGAGGTTTGGCTCCAGTCGGCTGGTTTCTTCTTCAAAGTTTTGACAAAATTCTGCAAGGATGATCACTAGGTCAAGGGGATAGTCGAATGGAAAAAGCCACAATTGGAAATATTTGCCAAACATGGAGGTTTACCTTCAAGCATAAGAAACAGCTTCTTAGCAAGGCCACTCAGGAAGGCCTCCAGTTCAGTTTTCTTCTCAGTCAATTTGCTGACTTGGTCGGTCAGGGCAGCTTTATCAGTTTTCAGTCGACTGACCTCCTTGTTGGCAATTCCAAGAGCAGCTTTCAGATTGGTATTGTCTTGTTCGAGCTTGGTGACTGAAGCTAACTTCTCGTCAGCAAGCTTGATCTTCTCAGCTAGCTCAAGGTCTTTCTTCTGCTGGGCCTCCCTTACCTTACCTGCAAGTTACAGCAAGATCAGATTTTGAAACAAGCAAGGGGAAAAGCAGTCGTCAGGATCTCACCAAACATACCTTCGGTCTCCTCCTTTGCCTTTGTCAGTTTCTCCTGAACCAGCTTCAAGCTCAGCTCGACTTGAGTATGTTTTTGTTCCAACTCTGAGTAGCGAGCCACAAGATCACAAGAGTTCTACGAAGAACCAATCGACTAAATGTCAAAAATAATTCACTTCCGAGTGAACAAGGGAAAAACACACGTTTCTAAGACTACAGCCGAATACAAGCATTCGACCGTAGTCTCGGGGACTACACCCAGTGGGTGCACTCAGCGTGCCCCCACTAATCCTGTTGAAGACAAAGTCAACCAGCCGACCTCAAAAAAAAAAGATGCATTCTCTAAGACTGTGATCAACTGCAAGCAGTTGACCACAGTCTCGGGGACTACACCCAGTGGGTGCACTCAGCGTGCCCCCACCGGTTTGTGAAATCCAGTCGACATAGTCGACTGAAAGAAAAATTGACATCATAAAGCCTAAGGCCGACTGCCAGCAGTCGACCTTAGCCTTGGAGACTACACCCAGTGGGTGCACTCAGCGTGCCCCCACCGGTTTGTGAAATCCAGTCGACCAGTCGACTGACAGAAAGATTGACATCATAAAGCCTAAGACCGACTGCCAGCAGTCGACCTTAGCCTTGGGGACTACACCCAGCGGGTGCACTCAGCGTGCCCCCGCTAACACGGAGTTTATTCGACACACCCAGTGGGTGACTACTATAAATTCCGGAAAAGAAAAGTTTTTGGTAGCATATCCAACAGAACAAAACAACGATCGACTGACCTGGACATTGCTTTGGAGGGCAGAGCTGGCGTCATAAGCTGCCTGGCTCACGTCCCAGATGGTCTTCAGCTGCTCCATCATGAGTCCCGCCTGGCGTATTGCCTCCTTCGCTGCGCCAGCTTGGTCCTCTGGGACGTGGTGCGTCGTGAAGAGAGAGGGCTGCTGAGCACTCGTCAGTGGATTTGCGAAGGACACCGTGTGTCGAGTGGTGTTCTCTTCCTCCACAGTCAGAGTCTCAGGCACCATCACATCCTGAGGCACCTTACTGGCGGACGCTTTCCGATTCCTCCTGCGTGCCAATGGTTCTTCATCCTCGTCGTCATCAGGGAGGTTGATAACAGTATTGGGTGGAGCTGCGGAGAAGAATCAGGATCAGAGATCGCGAGTCAGTCGACTAAGAACGGCGTTAAGAATACAGTACCTGGGTTCGAAGTTGCTGCGTCCTCCATCTCGCGGTCATCAGCCCGAGCCGAGGTTTCAGAAGTAGCAGCACTGCAGCTCCAAAGGATCAGTCGACTAACTTCAGCGTCGACCAGAGATAAAGTTCACACAGAATAAGAAAATATGAGCAGCACGGTTACCCTGATATGGTGGGGATGGACACCTTCATCTTCGGCAAGAGCTTGATCGGCTTCGACGAGGCCGCCCTGGGCTGCTTCGGCACCTTTTCAGTCGGCACCGGAGAGGTGGTCCGAGGGCGCTTGGTCGACTGAGTGGCGGTCACAACCCCCTTACCACGTTCGGTCGAAGGATCGTGGACAAGCTTTGACCGCCTTTCTGAGCGCGGTGGTACTACCTCCTCCTCCTCTTCTTCTTCGTCCTCGACGTCGTCTTCACCACCGTCATCATCATCATCGTCGTCATCATCCTCTGCAACATCCGAGTCCCATTCCTCCTCTTCCTGGCTCTCGCCCCCGCTTGCCTCGCCCTCCTCAGTCGAAGCTTGTGCCCCATTGGGCATCGAGTACAGCTCGGTGAGGGCCTAGCAGATGCCCAGACAAGGATCAGTCGACCAGTCGACAGGGTTAACAGAAATGAATACGACGAGGACGCAGTGGAGAGCAGAGCAAGTGTACCTTGTTTGAGTCGCTGTTGTGGTCGAGTGGAGGAATCCTTCTGGCTCCGCGTGGGTTGTCCTTGTTTCCGGTGACGGCTGCCATCCATCTTTCCAGAGTGACATCGTCGACTGCTTCTGGATGGACTCTAGTCTCGTCTTCGGTCCCACAGTACAACCACATGCAGTGGCTCCGGAACTGGAGAGGCTGGATGCGACGCCTGAGGAAAATCTCCAGGAGGTCCATGCCCGTCACTCCCTCCCGAACCAACTGCACCACGCGCTCCATCAACATCTTCACGTCGGCTTTCTCCTCCGGAATCAGCTTCAGAGGGGAAGGCTTGCTCACTCGGTCCATGGTGAACGGAGGGAGTCCACTCGACTGCCCTGGCGTCGACTGGACCTGGCAGTAGAACCAAGTCGACTGCCAGCCTCTGACGGACTCGGGAAAGGTCATGGGCGGGAAGGTGCTCTTATTCCTCACCTAAATCCCCAGGCCCCCGCACATTTGGACGACTCGGGTTCTCTCATCACCTGGGCTCGCCTTCTTCACGGTCTGAGATCGACACGTGAATATATGTTTGAACAAACCCCAGTGCGGTCGACAGCCCAAGAAACCCTCACACATGGACACGAACGCAGCAAGATAGGCAATGGAGTTTGGGGTAAAGTGGTGGAGCTGCACTCCGAAGAAGTTCAAGAAGCCACGAAAGAAAACACTCGGCGGCAAGGAAAACCCACGATCAACATGAGTGGCCCAAAGCACACACTCACCCTATTCCGGCTGGGGCTGCCACTCCTTCCCCGGAAGCCTCGCAGCTCCGTGGGGGATCAAGCCCTCGTTGGCCATGTCGAGGAGGTCATTCTCCGTGATGGTCGACGGGATCCAGTCTCCTTGGACCCAGCCCTTCGGCAGGCGGGATCTGGACGAGGACCCTCCGCAGCTGGTGGATCTCCCCTTCGCCTTCTCCGAAGCCGACGCCTTCTTTGCACGCTCCAGCGCCGCCGTCTTCTCCTTGGCCTTGGCCTTGGTCCATGTCCCGTCCCATCCGAACGCCGCGGTCCGCCCCGCTTCGCGCGCGTCCCCAAATTTCGCATCCCACGGAATCCGTGAACAACAAATCAGTCTGTCAGGCGCGGTGTTTCCGGCGATCCGTCGCTCGGAGATCGTCGAAGCCTGAAAGATCACTCGACGCAAAAACAGAATGGATCAAGTCGATTGAAGGCAAGTTGTTTCCTGTCGACGGAGAGATTCTTTGGTACAAAACGGCGCACAACCGGAGCACAAAGGCTAATCGGAAACGACATCAAGTCCTTCTTCAGTCGAAGCCTCAATCCATTCGGGGGCTAATGATGGGGTTATGTACCTAGGGTAGGGTCATGGACCTGATCCAAGTAACTTACCCCAGGACATCCTTAGAAGAGGTCGCCTTCCAGTCGACCAACGAGGATTCACTCGACTGGCCTGAAGGACTCGACCACGAAGACTCACTCGACCACCAGGAGGTCAAGAGGCACTCTGCACTGCAACGGCCTGTAATCAAGTAGACTTTATGATAGTAAAGGATCTTTATGTGGGGCGTTACCAGTAACGCCCCAGACTTAACTCACCTTAAACCCTCTCCTACGTGGGCTGGCTGGGGTCCTGGCGCACTCTATATAAGCCACCCCCCTCCACAGGCAGAAGGGTTCGGCATCTTGTAGTTCATACATTCATAATCCACTCGACCGCCTCCGGGCTCCGAGACGTAGGGCTGTTACTTCTTCCGAGAAGGGCCTTAACTCGTACATCCTTTGTGCTTACAACCTCTCCATAGCTAGGACCTTGCCTCTCCATACCTACCCCCCACTCTACTGTCAGGCTTAGAACCACGACAGCGGCGGCCTCCCGTGTTCTACTTCTCCTCGATGATAGCGGCGGACGCGGAGGCACTGGCCACCGACTCATCTCTCTCCGCGCACCCGGCTTCTGTCGCTGCTTGCATGGCGCGGCCGCCGGCATGGGAGTCTCGGCCACAGAAACGGGAGACGCGGTACGAGGCAGCGGCGTGGATGGCAGCAACGATGCCCGTGCGCTGCTCCTCGTCGAGCTGGCCTGGAGCGGCGAGTTGCTGAACCGCGCGCCGGCTTGGGGCGGCAACTGGCTCCGTCGGGTGAGGGGAGGGAGGTGGATCAGCGAGCTGCATAGCTCGTATCCGGTGGGCTACCCATCCGGCTTGGATGTGGAATAACTACTCTTCGTAAGCCATTGTAAGAGTGGACAAAATGGTGGAGGAGATAGGGGAGCAGCGGAGGTGTGCGATTCTTCGCCGGCATTTGGCCTCGTTTAAATAGGAGATTAAATAGACGATGGACGGCAGGAGCTCGGCCGGCGTTGTGTTTAATGTCGGCCCGGTCATGAACGGACGTGTGTCCAGAGTGGGTTTCTCGGCTTCCACACGGGTGGGTTTCATGGAGGCGTTTGAATGCGGCACGGAGGCGTGTTCAGCCGGGCGTGCAGCGAGTGGCGCCCTTGACTCTGACCTAAGACACCACGCCGTTCTTCCACTGATGTGTGGGCTCTTTGGGTGCATGGCCTGCATGTCAGTGACCCAACGGAGGCAGCACACAACAGAGGAACCTTTGGTGGGCCAGGGCGGTCAGAATCGGGCATTTCGTAAACCGATGATTGTTCATTGAGTGTGATGTCATATTTTTCATGTAGATAAGCCTACTATGTTGATAACCCGTTCGATACGTTGTGATTCATAAAGACCGCTGCAAACATCAATGTTTTGCTTATCACAGATAAGATTGATTAATATCCGTAACAATCCATGTCCTTAACAAAGGGTGCATGCACGTATAGGTTGAGCGTGTGCCTTGCGTTGTGTGATGTGTGCATGCAGGCGTGCAAGTGTTGCGTGCATGCAAGGGTACGTTTCAGTGTTGCATGCATGGGTGCGTACGTGTGTGTTCGTGAGTGCATGTGTACGTGTCAGTGTTGCACGCCAGCATGCGTGCGTGTGTATGTTATGTGTACGTGTCAGTGTTGCACACTTGCATGCGTGCGTGTCTTGCGTGCATGCATGTGTATGTGCGGGGTGAGGCTACACGCCAGTCGACTGACTTTTTCATCTCTGGTCATTAGATTTTCCAGCCGCTGGATACGAAATCAAGGGCCTCCATTTTATCATCAAACTCCACCACCCTGAGCCGCCAGCCACCACCAGCCAAACCGCCAGCCCCCGCCGCCGCAGATGGCCCGTGCCACCACGCCGGCCCGCCCTCCTCGAAACCACTCCCCACCGCCGGTCCGCCGCCGC
>NC_057810.1:439320077-439334600 GCF_018294505.1 Triticum aestivum | reverse complement strand
GACGACGACTGCCAACCAGAGGTCTCACGACTTCGAACCCACCGACGACTAATTTATTACCATTTCTGTCCTTGATATACGCGCTGACGGGTGGGCCCTATGGTAATGTGCGCTGCTGAATGTGGACCGTTTGACTGGTCAATTGATCGTGTTATCAACAAATTACAGAGTTGTATGGTGAGCCAGTGACCGTATGATCACCCTAAAATGTACTCCTATTTTGTTAACATAGTACAGACTCAAACTACCATTTCTTTCTTTCATATACGGGCTGACAGGTGGGCCCCACGGTTACGCGTCCCGATGGTGCAACACTAGTTGCACCGTATGGAACATTTGACTGGTCAATTGATTGTGTCATCAACAAAATACGGAGTTGTATGGGTGAGCCATTGACCGTATAATCATGACATGTATTTGTTTAACACGGTACAGACGCAAGGGCTCATATATACGTGCAAGCACTCACCTTTATAAGCGCACACACGCGAACCCTACCCCTATGAGCACCTTCGATAGAGTGGGCTAGCATATATGATCTTGAGATTTTATGAAGTCACCATAGGTGCCTCGTAGTCGAGTGGAACGTCTCCTCCCACTGAACGTACATCGCCAGAAAATACTGAAATTAACACAAGATAAACGCGAGCACCGGGACTTTAACCTTGGTGGGCTCGAGAAACCACAGTCCTCCTAACCATCCAAACACATGTTGGTTAGCACGACAAAATGTATGTGGTGACCATGATGAGCTTATTCTGAAGTCCAGTGACCATATCGTGCTTTCGCTTCAAACACAATGACCGTAAGTGTCATCAACAAAATATCGAGAACGCATCAAATGCAAAGTCCGTCAGTGTCATCAACAAAATATGGAGATGTATCGTGAGCTAGATACCGTTGTACTATTGTATATGCTTATTTTCTTAGTGGCCGATTGCGTGTGTGTTGTGGTGGGCACATCATTTCTAGTTGTGGTGGGTCAACATGAAGACTCATGGGTCGGTTCCATTCTGCACCACATATAGGTTGGACCGAGACGTGTTATACGAAGACCCATGTGGAGGACTCGGCGTACAACACGAAGCTACCAGAGTTCTCGAGGACTCTATCCCCACTGGTGATAAGCCGACTATATATGATTTGTAACCCTAGGCCCCTAGTATGTTATTCAAGCTTGGGGGCTAGTTCATCGGTAGTATACACACATGCACAATGCCTAGTATTCAAGTGTACTTTGTACACACCCCTATCACTAATATACAGTACCAGGAGGAGGCTCTTTCTTCAACTGCAAGGGTCCGATCCGAACTAGGGTAAAACTTTGCCTCGTATTACCATCCAGCCTAATAGCCAGGGATATCCTACCGAATGATATGATGAAATCATATCTGCCAACTACTAAGAGAGAGGTGTGTCGGGGGGGAGGGGTGGGCAATGTGTGCGAGAGAGGCCTAAAGATAATGTGCGTGCAGGAGACACGTAGGCACATATATGTGCGTATAGAGGGCTAGTAGAGACCGTGCGTGTGTATATATGCATGTGAGAGAAATAGTGTTTTCCAACTGAGATTAGTGAAAAGAGTGGTACATAGTAGTCAGAAAGAGAGAGAGAGAAATAGAGAGAGCATGTGCGTGAGACACCCCGACACCCTGAGAGAGATTGTGAGCATGTGTGAAAGAGAAATGCCGATGCATATAAAGTGTGTGCACTTATGCGTTAGATAGAGAGATATATAACGCGTTTGTGAGAACGGTCCGAGGCATAGTGCATCTACGTGTAAAAGGCGGTTCTATGCATTAAATTAAAATATAAATGGCATTATTATTTTTGGATGAGATCATGAATTTTGCAAATTGCGTATGGACGAAAGTTGGTCTATCAGACACCCATACTCTATTGAATTCTAGCATGTGCCTGTGTTTATTTCATGTTATCGATCCATAGAGTGAGAGCAGCTTGAAATACAGGCAATGAATGCTTTTGCAATTCATATATAAACATTAATTAGTGCACTCCATGTTGTTAGTGTGAAGCACTTTATACATTTGTCACTTGCATGGATACATTCCAAATTGCTAGCTACGAAATAGAATACATGTCGAATTAAACATAAAGGGGGTTTCGAAAATTCGAATTCATAGGAAGTGCATTCATCTATTTGAACCCGAGATAATGGCATTTGTAAATCAGATTTAAAAGGGGGCATCAATCTTTGTTGTGAGTTTGGACATGCTATATATATTCATACGCATATCTAACTTTTTTTGCAACCAAGGAGATTATATCTGGAACCATGCATGGACTGAGGTAAGCTGCATATTTTTTAATATATACTCTTGTACAATGTATATTCAAATGTACCCCCTCCATTCCAAAATAATCGTAGCTTTAGGATTTTCAAGAGTAAAGATTTGTGAAGTTTGACAAATCCTGAAAGTTCAATTCAAGAGAACCAAAAATGTTAATGCTTCTGCTCCCAAATATTGAACGAAGCGCCAAATATGCCTCTAGTCACCCGAAACCGCGCGAGACTAATGTTTGGTGGTAGGAAATTACTGTCCTGACTCTGGCCCATGTAGCCTATCGGCCTGGTGTACAAAGGTCTAAACCGGGGTAGGTTTGTAACTTCACCAAGACGCAGTCTCAACCGCCTCCGAGAAGCATTCATACGCCATGGGCGCCTAAACACCCATGCGCTCGGCCGAAATCTATCCCGCCCACATTTGGGACACCTAACATGACTGTCCTACCCCAACCCACAATATGTCCAAAATTTTAGATGGGGGAAAAGTTTGTAACTTTCTCCAAATTTCAAACAAGCACGTCTCAAACCGAAACATTGTTCCCCCTTAGTTCCCCGCCTCCCTCCGTTTCCCCATTCATACTCCGTGGGCGCGAAAACACCCTCTCCACCAGCCGCGAAACCCTAGCCTCCTCCGTCCTCCACCCCGTAGCGGCCAATCCACCGCCGCCCTCCTCCATCACGCCGGAGCCGGTACCCCGACGTCGTCGTCCAATGCAACCGCAACCGCAAGGCCCTCAAGGACTTAGCAGCTGAAGCCGAGGCAGAGCTGCCTCCACGATGCCGACGCTGACGTGCGCCATACCAGAACCACTCCGACCACGCCGTCCTGCGCCTCACTGCTACGGCTCCACTATCGCAACCGTCCACCGCACCGGAGCTGTTCCCTCTACACCGTTGTTCGCCGCCTCAGCTCTGCTTCCCCGCCGCCAATAGACGGCCACCGCACCACACTCAACAACTTGGCCATGGGTTCGTCCAAGGCTGCACCGTCCTCCATAACTTCTGGTTTCCGGCGAACAACAAGAAGATCGTTGGAAAAACAGAAGGAGGCCAGCAGAAAGAGGTACTCCTCTTCCCTTATTCGTGCAAATCTTACGTCTCCGCTCACACCTTATTCATCCCACAAAAGAAACTAGTTGAGCGCTTCTTACTGCATCTTCTTCATGATACTAAATGCACAAGGTTTCCTCCCTTTTACTATTTCACCTTTGCTAGAGGTCAGTAGCCCGCCGAGATTTCAATTCAGGGTTAGTCGAACCGCAATTAAAAGAAGCAGCACCCGCTTAGGCGCGTGGAGCACCTAGTCCACCTGTTCCCCGGGGAAGCGGCGCATCAGTGTCTATCATAGGGGTGTGGGGCGCAGGAGCTGCTTGCGCCCGATCTGGAGGTCGGTGCGGCTTGAATGGATTGCCGGGGGGCAATGCCAAGCATGGCGGTGCGGTGAGGTCGAGGGGAGGGTGCAGGCAGGGGAGGAATACTGGGCCGGTGGTCGCTGGTGTTTCGAGGATGATCGTCAACACTAACTGGCTGGAGGTAGATGAAGGCGATCTGCCCGTTCTTTGTACATCGGACGATGCAGAAAAAATGGACTAACCTATTTGCTTTCAGTCGACTGTTATTTTCATAGAATCCTGTAGTAATTTAGTGTGCCATGCATGTTGTAGAGCTATCATAGGTCTCCCGTCATTTATTTCTCACCGACCTGCTATCTGCTACCTTTACACTGTACTAATTGTGCACACACTTCACCCATACTCACACTATTTTTTTATGCATGGGTATTTCAGACTCTAACGCAGTGTTGATGAATGCAGAAAAGAAAAGACAGAAGTCGCTCCAGTGTAATTCGAAGATAAGCACTAAGCGTTTCAGCGCTCTAATGGGTGCAGTGTGAGCAGTTGGAGACAGTAAATGTAGCACTGCAGTTGATGATCTCAATTGCCACACACAACCATCCCATGTGCTTGCTTTAACTTCGCGCTATCAAATGTGGTTGCATGTTGGTTAAATTGCATCTGCTTACTTTACACATTATACCTTTGATAAAGACATGCCTTCCTATTTTTGATACATACTACATATGTCTATTAACCATGTTCGTATATTAAACTAATGCTCTTTTGTATCCCTCGTCAATCACATATGATGAAACAGCCACCCGAGTGGGTTACTATGAGACGCCCTACTCGTTTAAAGAGTGCAGTGTCATCCTCCCCACATGATTCTCAAGAAACAACAAGGCTAAATGAAGATAGTCAACGTAGCTCTCTAATTGATCACCACAATTCCCCCACACCACCATCGCAGGTGCTTGCTCTTACTTGGCAGTGTGATATGTGGTTGCATGTTGCATATGGTGTCTACCTTGTAATGCTTCTAATTAGAGTAAATTGCATCTGCTTAGTTAACACATTATACCTGTGAATATGACATGCCTTCCTGTTTTTGGTACATACTACGTCTTTCTATTAACCATGTTCTTAACTACTTTTCTTGTGTATCCGTCATCAATGCTCCTAATTTGTTAAATTGCATCTCCTTAGCTTACACATTATACATGTGAATATGACACGCCTTCCTGTTTTTGGTACATACTACATCTGCCTATCACACCATGTTCTTACATCAAACTACTGTTCTTGTGTATCCTGCATCTATCGCTTATGATGAGACAGTCACGCGCGTGGGTTAATATGAGACACAATACTCTTATAAAGAATGCAATTTCATCCTCTCCACATGATTATCAAGAAACAGCAAGCCTAAATGAAGATATTGAATGTAGCTCTGTACCTGAAGACCGCACTTCCCCTACACCACTATCACAGGTGCTTGCTTTAACTTCGCAGTGTGATATGTGGTTGCATGTTGCATACGGTGTCTAGCTTGTAGTGCTTCTAATTAGGGTAAATTGCATCTACTTAGTTTACACACTATACCTGTGAATATGACATGCCTTCCTATTTTTGGTACACACTACATCTATGTGTTAACCTTGTTCTTACATGAAACTACCTCTCTTCTGTATCCTTCATCAATCACTTACGATGAGTCACCTTTATTCATTGCATATTGCATATTATTTCTAGCCTGTTGCCATGTATTGCTTCTAATTTGGTCAAATACATTTGTTAGGGCACCCTTTTAATTTGGCAGAGTGATATTGGTTTCATCTTTCATATGGTTTCTAGCTTGCATCTATTCTAACAAGTTCAAGAACCTTGTGCTTAGTTTACACTTTATACATCATACATGTCAATATGTCACACCGTCCTGTTTTTCATACATATTCCATCCTCCTATCATGCGACTGCCTTACATGAAAGTAGTGTTCGTCGGTATCATGCATCAATGAGTTCTGAAGAGCAAATTTTATTCCTTTTTCTTGTGGGTCTGACTTGACAAGGCAAAATCAAGAAAGAGGAAGGAAAAGAGTAAGGAAGGCGATGATGGTGGTCCTCTACGGCAACGTAAACGGAGCATCTGTACCGATTCTCCTTGTACTGATAGTGCATTATAAGGTCCAAGTCTCCGCTCCCCTACTCCACCATCCAAGGTGCTTGCTCTAACTTAACAGTATGATATTTGGTTGCATGTTGCATATGGTGTCTAGCTCGTATTGCTCCTAATTAGTGTAAACTGCATCTGCTTAGCTTACACATGATACATGTGAATATGACACGCTTTCCTGTTTTTGGTACATACTATATCTGTCTATCACACCATGTTCTTACATGAAACTACTCTTCTTGTGTATCCTGCATCAGTCACTTATGATGGGACACCTTTAAGTTGGCAGTGTGATATTGGTTTGCATCTTGAATATGATTTCTAGCATGTATTGCTTCTAGTTTGACGAACGTCACCCATGACGAGACAGTTTTAACTTGGCAGAGTGATATTGATTGCACCTTCCATATGGTGTCTTACAGTGTTTCTAATTTGTTGAAGTGCCTTCTGCTTAGTTACCACATCATAGGTGTGAATATGTCAAGCCGTCCATTTTTTCGTACATATTCCATCCTCGTATCATGACTTTGCCTTTCATCAGAGTAGTGTTCGTCAGTATCATGCATGAATGAGTTCTGAAGAGCGAATTATATTCCTTTTTCTTGTCGGTATGACTTCACAATGCAAAATCAATAAAGCTGAAGGAAATTGGCAAGGCATTGGATGATGGTGGTCCTTTCGAGCAACTAAAACAGAGGTTCTCTACAGATTCTACTCTGCCATCCTCCCAACAAGATTCGCAAGACAACGCAAGGCTAGACAGTCAACGTAGTTGTGTAGATGATGAGCACATCTCCCCTACTCCACCATCACAGGTGCTTGCTCTAACTTGGCACTATTATATGTGGTTGCATGTTGCGTATGATGTCAAGCTTTTATTGCTTCTAACTTTGTTGGATTGGATCTGCTTACTTTACACATAATGCCTCTGAATATGACATGTGTTCCTATTTCTACATTAGACTACTATTCTTGCATATACCGCATAAGTCACTTATGATGAGGCACCTTTAAGTCGCCACTATGATAATGGTTGTGTCTTGCATATGATTTCTAGCATGTACTGCTTCTAATTTGTTGAAACGCCATATAGTTTGAACTTGGCAGAGTGATATTGGTTGCATCTTTCATATGGTGTCTAGCTTGCAGTGCCTCTAATTTGTTGAAATTCCTTCTGCTTAGTTACCACACCATAGGTGTGAATATGTCACACCATCCCGTTTTTCATACATATTCCATCCTCGCATCATGTGTTTTCCTTTCATCCGAGTAGTGTTTGTTAGTATCATGCATGAATGAGTTCTGAAGAGCGAATTTTATTCCTTTTTCTTATCGGTTTGACTTTACAATGCAAAATCATTACAGCTGAAGGAAATTAGTCCAGCAGTGGATGATGGTGGTCCTTCGGAGCAACTCAAACAGGGGGTCTCTATAGATTCTACTCCGCCATCCTCCCAACAAGATTCGCAAGACAACACAAGGCTGGACAGTCAACGTAGCTGTGTAGATGATGAGCACATCTCCCCTACTCCACCATCATAGGTGCTTGCTCTAACTTGGCACTATTATATGTGGTTGCATGTTGCATATGATGTCTAGCTTGTATTGCTTCTAACTTGAATTGCATATGCTTACTTTACACATAATGCCTGTGAATATGACACGTGTTCCTGTTTCTAGAACATACGTGTACATGATGAGCACATCTCCCCTACTCCACCATCACAGGTGCTTGCTCTTACTTGGAACTGTTATATGTGGTTGCGTTTTCCGTATGATGTCTAGTTTGTATTGCTTCTGGTTATGTTGAATTGCATCTGTGTAGCTTACAATTTATACCTGCAACGATCACTTACCCATAAGACACATTTAACTTGGGACTGTGATGTAGGTTGCATCTTGCATTGTGTTCTAGCTTGTACTGCTTCTAATTTCTTGAAATGGCACTTACGACGAGACACTTTTTACCTGATAGAGTGATATTGGTTGCATGTTCATATGGTGCCTAGCTTTCATTTCTTCTAATTTTGTTGAAATGCCTTCCGCTTACTGCTTTTTCATACATATTCCATCCTCCTATCGTACGTGTGAATATGAAACATTGTCTTTTTTTGTATATATTCCATCCTCCTATCTTGCGCTTGCCTTACATCAAAGTAGTGTTCGTCTGTATCATGCATCAACCAGTTATGCAGTGCTAATTTTATTCATCTTCTTGTGGTTTTGACTTCATAAGGCAATATCAGAAAATAGGAAGGAAAAGAGTAAGTTAGGGGATGTTGGTGGTCCTCCGCATCAACGCAAACAGAGACTCTCTAGATTTGCCACTCCTACTGCTAATGAAGTTGAAGTCCCAAGTCTACATGATGAGTTCATCTCCCGTACTCCACCATCGCAGGTGCTTGCTCTAAGTTGACAGTGTGATAATTGGTTTCATGTTGCATATGTTGTCTAGCCTATATTTCTTCTATTTTGATTAAATTGCACCTCCTGAGTTTATACGTTATACATGTGCATATAACATGGCTTTCTATGTCTAGAATACACTACATTTATCTACCATACCATGTTCTTACATCAAAGTACTACTATTTTGTATCCCGCATCAGTCACTCATGATTGGACGCTTTTAACATGGCAGTTTGATAGTGGTTGCATCTTGCATTGATTTCTACGTTGTACTGCTTCTAATTTTTCGAATTGCCACTTATGACAAGACAGTTTTAACTTGGCAGAGTAATATTGGTTGCATCTTTCATATGGTGTCTAGCTTGCATTACTTGCATTTTCTTGAAAATCCTTCTGCTTAGTTTGCACATCGTAGTTGTGAATATGTCATGACGTCCTGTTTTTCTTACATATTCCATCCTCATACGGTTGTCTTACATCAGAGTATTGCTTGTCTGTATCATGCATCAATGAGTTCTGAAGAGTGATTTTATTCTTTTGTGTTATGGGTACAGCTAGACATGGCAAAGTCAAAAAAGAGGAAGGAAAATAATATAGTAGGGAGTGCTGTTAATTGTTGGGTGAAACGGAAAAGGATCTTCCGTCGAGATTCTGCTGGTACTTATAGTGCAGTAGAAGGTCCAAGTCTACCAGCTAAATCTACAAACACACCTGCTCCACCAGCTGCAGCATCCGCTTCAACTGTACCAGCATCTCAACCAGTTACTCGTTCGTTTGCTCCGGAACTGGCCAATTCCCAAGCTGCCTTCACACCTAACACAACTTCCGAAGCACTGCTGACACAACAGGACTTGGCAAGATCAGATAAGCCTCATGAGCATCAACACCATGACGGTACCTGACCGAGTCAAGTTGCAGTTGCATGCTCCTTTATGTGTACTCTCACAGTTTGATGTACACTAACACATTCCATATTCGTTGTTGAACTAGCACCAACGCGCAAGCGGAAACAGACATCAGGGATAATGCTTGACAGATTAACAAAATATAAAGGAGGAAGAATGGAGATCCATTTTGGGGCAGGTTTAAAAAGGCCATGTGATGCTATAGAGTCAGTCAAGTTAGTATCAGAGGCAGCCATTGCCGTTAGGTGTCATGCACATATCCTCCCAACGTGGATCCAGTACAGGAATGAGAAAGAAAATACCCAGTTTAACACCTTCCTTGACCATTTATCCGTAAGTAATGTTATTCATCGCAATTAGTAATATTGTCTTGCACTGTCCCATACTTTCTAGCTTCCTCCTAATAAGACTCACATTCTTTTTTCAACAGATGAGGTTCAAGTTGGATCCAAAAGATGATGCAACTAAACAAGAATGCACTCATGTTTTCCAGTCTGCTCTGCTGCAGTATCGGTACCACCTTAGAAAATCTCACTTTGAAGGCAAGGCTAACAATGAAATCGCCTAAACATCTCCAGTGGAATATATTACAGATGAAGACTGGACAGCCCTCATTAAACACTGGTCTGATCCAAAGTATTAAGTAGGCTATATGTATTTGATCAGACCACATATTGAACTTGTATTTATGTATGTGACTTACAAGTGTATCTTCTTCTAGGTTAACTATTTGAAGAACAGAACCAACCATTTTAAAGTGAAATTCCAACAGACAACTGGATCTCGTACCTATATTGCACACTTCGAGGCTCTTGTAAATAGCTGCTACTTCCTTCTTTTTTTGTGCCATATTATCGTATCTATATTGACTTATTCCAAATACAGAGGAAAGCCCATGCGGACCAAAAAGAACCTGAACCGAATGCAGTGCAAATCTTCAAGGATTGCCACACCAGCAAGATGAAGGGCATGAGCACACCAGTTCAAGCCGCTGTTGTAAGTCCTTACTCCTCCTACCTTGAACTGATTGGTACTGTGATGTGCTCATTTAACTACTTGGTTTGCAGCCAATGTCAGTTACTTTTTTCACTTTTACACACAGTTGTCTTAATGTATCATTTCACCTTACATGGTTTAAAAGAGATGAAGGATATTCTTTTGGTCTTGATATCTAATCTAGTTGTTATGTTCACGTGCGCACACAATGATAAAATATCATGTTTGTTTTATATCTATTTGCCCATGATATGGATGATGTCATACTATGTTCATCCTACTTTAAACCATGTCTCTGTATCCTTAGATCTCAACGAATGTGAGGAAATAGACAATACAGTAGGCATGCTACATGGACATATGTTTCGAAAGTTATTTTATTATGTAGTTGGCACTACAATACATGCTAATGTATTACAGTAGTTCACCAAAATAAGTTATGTATAAACGTTTAACCTACTTTGTTTGTTTTTGTCTCATTAGTAACTTATCTGGTACACTAATCTACAAGTTCAAACTTTCAGGAAGCTATGGAACAAATGATTGAACAGCCACAACCACCTGAAGGTGACGAGGCTACCACAGGCACAATGTCACCTCTTGCTGCAGTGCGTCAGTATCTCTCCACTAACAGTGCAAAAAGCACCTTCCTGCGTAATTCTGGGTTGGTTGTCAAGGTAACCTCGTCCAAATCGCCTACTAAACAAAATCTTCCTGGTAGATAGAGTGATATATCTGCGCTCCAGACACAAGTCCAATCCCTAATGGACATTGTTTCGGAAACAAGAATAGTGGTTGAGAAATGTCGTCAAGATATGAATGGTTTTGAAACTAGACTATCAGACATTCGCTTCGTTGTTCAAGAGCAATGGCGGAAAAAAGGTGGAGATCGTGCTGCTCCATCAGATTCTACAACCTGAAACATTAGCACTCAGGTCAAATGATCTGTGCTTCTATACATCTGATGGTGCTTTTATCTGGAAGGACTGTAAACTTTATGCCAACAGGCCTTTTGTTCTATGGTTGGAATTTATTTTGTTGTGATACAACATTTATGATGCTACCACAGGCTGCAGTAATTACGATGCTATTTTTGTATAGTGTAGGTTTATCTTAGTAATGTATTCGGCCGAATGCTTCGTAGGAGCCCCACATGCCAACATTCGTCGGGCCCATTCCAATTGGGCTAAAAACGATTACGGGCCGAAATTGGCATGTAGCCCACTAAAAATATCTGGGCCTAAATCAGCATAAGCTTTCATATTTTTCTGGTAGGCCTGTGCCCATAGTGGGCCTTTAACAGGCCTATACACAATTTGGGCCCTCAGTAAAAATAGGCCGTTTACAGGTGTAAATATCTCGAGCTCATAAAAAACACGGGCCTTTAATAGACCGAAAGTGAGATTGGGCCCTGATTGTGTCAAATAACCCACTGGTCTTAGCAGGCCGAAATGGTGGCCAATTTACGATGCGGATCTTTGACAGGCCGAAATTCGGACGGGCCGTAAATGCGCCGACCTAATACATGGGCCTTTAACATGCCGGAACTTCGGTCGGGCTAGATTATAGTCATTTTTATATGGGTCGTTAATGGGCCCGATATGACATTGGGCCACATATGGCCCATGGTTTTCGTCCGGCGTTAACAGGCCGAAAATGACAACAGGACGAAAGTGGCCCAAATCTATAGTGGGCCTCTAATAGGCCGAATGTCAGACATGGCCGAATATGACCCAAATCCTAGACGGTCGTTTATGGGCCGAAAGTTTTGACGGCCTGTAAATGGGCCCAAATGAAGCCGGACCTTTAACAGGCCGGAAATACATCGGGCCGTAATTCGGCCCGATTACTTAGTGGACTGTTAATGGGCCAGAAGTGACCATGGGCCGCATTGATGACAAGTTTAGGACAGCCCGTTGACGGGCCGATTTGATAGAGAATGTTGGGCCTTTAGCAGGGCCAGCCCATTATGGTCTGCAGAATCTTGTGGGCCTTTAGCTGGGCCGGCCCATTATGGTCGGAAAAATCTTGTGGGCCTTTAGCTGGGCTGGCCCATTATGGTCTGCAAAACCGTGTGGGCCTTTAGCTGGGCCAACCCATTATGGTCCGCTAAATTTTGTGGGCCTTTAGCTGGGCCGGCCCATTATGGTCTGCTAAATCTTATGGGCCTTTGGTTGGGCTGGCCCATTTAAACTTTGTAGAACACTTTTGGGCCGGTCCATGTGTCAACATATCATAGGCCCATCTCGACCGTTGGATGAGTGACACCTGTGCCAACGCGGAGCTGACACTACTAGGGAAAGCATAACTTTTGCATACTAACTCGGATGAAAAAGTTTTTTATATGAAAAATCATCTACTCGAAAAGTTACATCCGAATTTAACCGGGGGAACCCCGTTAAACATTTTCAAAATCCTCAAAAACCAAACAGAAAAAAGTTACGGGGCTTTTAAGATCTAGAGTGGAAAAAATCGAAAAAATTTCAAACTATGTGGTCAAACTGGTGGTCAAACAATGGTCAAACTAATTATTCTAGAATATTAGTGTTACTAAATAATTATTTTAGTTTTTTTGAATTTTGGTCAAATCTGGTCAAACTATGGCCAAACAATGGTCAAACTATGGTCAAACTGTGGTCAAACTAATTATTCAAGAAATACTAGTGTTACTAATTTTTTAGAACAATAGTTTCAAACTCAAATAGTGAAATGTGTGACTTCATGCTCAAGCTAAATTCCTAAGGTTAATAGGATTGACATCTTACTATTGTCAGGAAAACAACAAGTTCAGACTTGGAAGCGAGCGAGAATAGAACCCGGAAGTTAAGCGTGCTCATGCTGGAGTAGTGAGAGGATGGGTGACCGTCCGGTAAGTTAGAAGATTTGGATTGATGAGGGGTGATTAGAGATTAAATTGAGCAGCGATGAGGGGTGATTAGAGATTTGAGGTTAAAATAATTCAGAAATTTGAAAATTAGGGAAAAAATCGAAATATTTTTTCGAAAAAATTCAAAAAAAACCCGCGACTGGTAGTAGTAGCGCAGGTTTTTACCCACGCTACTACTAAAGGATGTAGTAGTAGCGCGGGTGGCACCCGCGCTACAGCTATAAGTTAGCTGTAGCGCCTTATTAGTAGCGCCGGCCCCCACGCTACTAATAGGTCCAAAACCCGCGCTGCTGCTAGGCTTTTCCCTAGTAGTGTGACGCGTGGATCCGTCAGCCAATGAGAATTTTACACATGGAAAATCGGCATTGGTCGTGGCTGTTAGCGGGTTATCGGATCCACAAAATGGACCCGGTAGGTTAACGGTGGTTAATGGCGTCCCGTTACGGTTGATGCCACGTGTCGGTCACCCTTGACGAAAGCACTTGTGTGACACGCGATTTATCGTCATGGAAGTGGACACTTCCGTGATGATAATTTTAGTAATGTCATAGAACACTTCTACGACAGCACATGTATGACTATCTTGATTCTGTCATGAAATCGTCATGGATGTACATGCATGATAGAAAATGCGACCTACTATGACAAACACGTATCATCACAGAAGTGTATTTTTGTTGTAGTGCATAGGAAAATTTCCTATTGCTAAGTTTTTCCGTTGAACCAAAATAGCCCTAATGGATCTACATGAATGTAGAGTAATAAGTGATGCGACAAGTGTACAACCTCTTTGCCGTAGCCGTGTCGACCTCATCATCATTGAGTTGGTCGCTGAAGAAGTTGAGGCAGAGGTGGCTGTTAGAGGAATGGAGGAAGATCTGAGGAATCTGTAAACGGCGTCCCAGGCACTGCTTTGTTGTGATGGATCATTCCGTCGTTGGAGCAGCTCCGGTGAGCCGTAAGACGTCAAGGTTGTAGCAGCACAAGACAGACATCGTTAATCTCAAGTGGAATTCTAATAACATCTCCAATAGATGATGTAAAATGCATTACCAAAAAGTGATAGATGTAAACTTTACATCACCAAAAACCACCTGACTACAACAAATGAGGTAAAAACTGTTGACTCTGAACTTAACTATCGAAACTGAAATTTACAGTGGAATCTGAATGTTACTGTCGAAACTGATTGCAATGGTAGCAGAGAGGCACTTCACATGGGATAGTTTATGGAGGGCCTGCAGTTCATCTTCAACCTGCACCTCCCTGAGCCACCAGCCACCACCGGCCGAACCCCTCGCTGCCTCGCTGCCCCGAACCAACTCCCCAACACCGGTCCACCACCGCCTCGCCGCCCTGAAACAACTCCCCACTGCCGGTCCGCCGCCGCCACGCCGCCCCAAAACAACTCCCCACCGCCGGTCCGCTGCCGCCCGGCCAACCCTCTAGCCCCCCCGCGCCTAGATTTTCCTCCAGCGATCCCCACGCCACTGCCCCACCACCGCGCC